>NW_028301752.1:0-59374 GCF_054131105.1 Drosophila navojoa
TACTCGTGTGTATCTCCGATTTATGAAATGTTACAATTTTACCAATCCGCTAAAAATCGGAATGTAGATCCGCGTCGATCATCCGTATGAGCTATGGCGGATATATCTATGCCCATTAGGGGCGTGGCAAATATGATTAAACGGTATCTCCTAGAGTTTTATAGCAAGAACGTTAAAGTTTTGCTCGTGAGTTAATGTTTTGATTCTACAAAGATTGATTATTATATGTCTACGCCTCTTAGGGGCGTGGCAAATCGCACCTTAAGATATAATGATTTTTAAAATTCTACTATATTTTGGACACTTTAGCTAGAGACCTTAAATTTTGTATATATACTCGGACTGTCCGCCCACAGAGGGCGTGGCAAACCGCAAAAGTTTTTATCCTATGGTATTTGTTTTTTTCAGTCTCATTTGAATACTTTTTACTCTACTATCTCCCTTGAAGCATACTTAGCATCACAGGATTAACTTATCTACTAATTTAAGTAGAGCGTACGTTTGCGAAATGTCGTCTTTTTAACCTGCAAATGGGTCTCGAGCTTGGCAGTTTTCTTGCGAGACGGTTGGCGTGGGTCTTAGGGCGGTCATTGTACCGACTCGAATGGCTCACTGGAAAATTTGCAATTTTTGACTGAATTATTGTAAATGAACTTTAAATTGTTTTTTGACATTCCTAAGTCTATTAGATGCGTTGCATCTAAAGGAAACTGTGTAATCATGCCGATTACTAGTTTCTCTAAAACCATTTTATTCGAAAGGAAATTGTTTTAGCGATGATCAACATATGTCCTTGACGTGTAGTCACTATCAGATATTTTAACGACTCTGCTTGTAGAATATGCTGTGAAATTTCCTATTCGAGTGCCTTTTTGCGTGCATTTCATACATTCATTGAAGGATGAATGACCTTCTAAGCCACTTAAAAAAGCTTTAACGGGGGCATTGCATATAAATAACTTGCATTTAACTTTTACTTTAGTTGTTCCTACCCTTATACCGTCTAAATCTATACGTTGTAACTCCTGAGCAAAATCATTGAAGACATTAGCAGGATTGGATTAGCAGGTTTTTCATTTCCTAAAAATGTTCCAATCATGCAAACTTCACTGTCTTGAACAAAGACCATGCGACAAGATTTCTTTGTACATATTTCTCGATGCCCAGATGTAGATAGTTTCCCGGAGCTACCGTCCTTAAACTGGTTTCTCTCAATGGTTAACTAAACAAGTAAGAAGACTCTAGTCGAGACTGCTCGACTAGGAGATACCCTGAACCCTCCAAGCTGATATTCTTATCATTCTGCACTTCTTTTATGCACGCACACATATATACACATGCATCCACCCTCACGCGCCCGCGCTCTGCTAACTGCGCAGTAAGCAGCGACTGCGATTGGGCTGCGCTCCAGTGTGGGCAATAGTATGAGAATTTACTTGGTGAATAACTTCTTTTGTAAACATACGATCTTAATAATCTTTTCAGGGCGTAATTATATGGTCAAAATGTGTGTACATTCCATTTCTAGTACTTGAAATACGTTTTTTACCAATTGGGGGCGAAGGGGGCGTGGTATCCAAAATCTGTTGATTACAAAATGTTTGTATTCATCATATGTATAAACACAGTAAATCTGAAGTCTCCACGTCTAATAGTACTCCGATGAGGCTGAAAAGCATAGCATTAGCAACCACTCAAAAGGTAAGTGCTACTTCACTCGTTTTTGTGCTCTTAGAGTGTTGCCGAAACTTTTTCAGCAAAGGTAACAAAACCGAGGGCTGAAAGTAGCTAAAAGTAGCCAACTTTCTTCTAAAATAGCTGAAAACGTAGCAGATAAGGAAACAGTGCTGTTTTTTCATAGAAAGTCAACTTTATAAATTTAATTCTAATGATATTTCATCTTTGACCGTCAACTCGTCATTTTCAGCATTGTCGCTTTTATAATTCGTTTGAAAATTTTTGTAGCAATCGACCTTAAAAAGTAGCCAGATCTAGCTAAAAAATTGCTGATTCGGCAACAACAAAATAGCTGATTCGGCAACACTGATGCTTTTTACAAAAGCAGCGACTATACAATTCTCAAATGGTTCAAGCATGGCGAGAGTGGTACAAATGCGCACAACAGAGCTGCAGCAGGGTTTAATCAACCGTCACTGGGTTCTCCCAGTTGTACAGTTTATCGAAAGTTTTTGGCATTAAACTTCTTGTTTTTTTTTTCTGTAAAAAACTGGTAAGTGTGCACTTTCGAGACTGAACGACTGGGAGTTCGCTGGTGCCGGATTTCGTACGATAAATATGCTACCAATTTGAAATATGTAGCAAGCTGTAGGATAAATTAAGAAGTAGGGTTTAAATTTAAAATAATAAGTATTATAAATTATTTAGGGTTGCTAACTTGGCCTTTTACTGGTCAGATCCAGTGATGTCATTTTTTTCTAAGCAAAAAAAGCTGGATCAAGGAAAAAAAAAAGCTGAAAAAAGCTGGATTCAAGGGAAAAAGGTTGACAAAAAAGCTGACTTTAATTACATATGTATATGAATAGCAAACTATAGGTATAATTTTGTTACACTAACATCTGTGGATTCATCCAAAAGTAAACTAAATTTGGAACCGCTAATGTCATTATGTAGGTCTTGATTAAAATGGGGAGCCAATGAGTTTTTAATTATGTATGTACATTTTGTGCGGTGCAGTTTAATTTTCGACGCGGGTACTGCTGTCATCGAACTTTTTTTGGCAAAGATCGCTTAAATGGTTCACAGGGGCGATTGCGCTATGCTGGGCAACAAATAGACAAAGCGCTGCCTCCTGCTCAATTGTCTTTGTGGGCAATTGAACAAAAGATAATTTGTTGTTTTGCACATAGCCCTGCATTGAGCCTGCGTGCTTTTTTGTATCCGCATGCGCTTGCAAGTCACTTAATTTGGCAGTTATTGTGCATTTGCAATAACTGCAATATGCCCGTGTTGCGTCTGTGGAGTCCTTCCTTAGCCAATCCTTGAATTCTGTGGCCCGCAGCCACACATCTCGCACTTTTTGCCTATAAACTTCCTTCGGCATGATTTACTACGCAAACGAATTTCACAATGTTAGAAAAGATAACGCGCCAATATCGGTATGCATTTTTAAGAGGAGGTTAGTCGATTAAAGTAAATATCGATACTTTACGTACAATATATTTATTATTAACATATAAATCGTAAAACAGCTGTAAAAATTTAGAAAAAATTTACTTTGAAAAAAAGCGGTTTGAATTTGCCAAAAAAGCTGGAATTCCCGCTGCCCGCTGTTTTCAAATTTTTCCCGCTATCGCACTTTTAAAAAAGCCAAATCTGACGGCAAAAAAGCGGAAATGACATCACTGGTCAGATCTTGTCTTTTTGAACTGCCGAATGCAGGAAATATTGTAAACTAGCTGCTGGCGGAAAATTTGGTATTTTTAAAATCAAACTGGTAGTTAAATACTGTTGAGGGTGGGTTATCTTAAATGAAACACAGTATATGTAGGTGCAACGCAATAAATTTATTTAACACAACAAAAGTATTCAGTAACAAGTACACTACTTCACGTACCGCGACGATTTGAACTTAACTGACCGAGCCGACACACTGACATTGATCTTACACAATGAACTTACAGAATGGACTCTGGCTCGATTTACAGCATGCTTATATACTTACTTCTATTACGTATCGAATGTTCTGGATGTCTCCTTATGCTTCTATGTTTACGTCTATTTCATATGGAATGTATGCATGTACATAATCCAGAACATTCGGTTTCTTATTCTAGAGACAAATGTGCGATCAGCCGACGACTGTGTTTACCGTTAGGTCAAATGCTTACTTGATGTTGATGATGAGTTTTTCGAGATTATTCCACAACAAATATTATCATCAGAGAACAGTTCTTGCAAAATTGTTGTCTCGTGGCAGCTTTCGACGGTTACAGCTAACGCCAAGTGCAATTTAAGTTCCTTCTACTGCTCTTCGATTCTGCATTACTGCTCGAGTGGCGCGATCAAGCGCACTCTAGATTGTTGGGGTCGGGGCTGCGAAGGCGTGCTGTGGGGCGTTAGTGGGGCCACTACGATCGGTAGACCGCGGATCGAGGAACGCCCAGCGTTGCCGCCGGCGATCACTCAAGACCACGCGATTTTACTGCCAGAGTTTTGACCTTCCGGCGAACGGGTCGTGACCTCGTTCCAATTACCTATTAGTGTAATTGTGGTTATGATTAGTAAACTAGTAAACTAACTACGAATAAATACGCATTACCTTACTTTATTAACCTTGTTGCTTAATAACCTTTATATTTGCTAATCAATTTTATTTTCCTCTTTTGAACGCGTCTGCTCACATCGAGA
The DNA here is from genome assembly GCF_054131105.1 of Drosophila navojoa. Classification (NCBI taxonomy): domain Eukaryota; kingdom Metazoa; phylum Arthropoda; class Insecta; order Diptera; family Drosophilidae; genus Drosophila; species Drosophila navojoa. The sequence goes on from NW_028301752.1 coordinate 4,369, forward strand.
GCTCCAGACTCTAAACTGGCGCGCAGCTTTCGATCCCTTTATTCCGCCTTGCAGCTTTCACCACGCGACTAGGAATGCAGCTCACCACGACGAGCCGCAGGGTTGCATTGCTGATCGCGCGCGCGCTTAATTATTTGAATCTTCGCTTATATCCTTAATCTAAATGCTACAAAACTTACATCTAATTATTAACTACTTAGTGCTACCTTACAAACTAACGCTTATTCTACTTACTGCCTAATAATAATCAGCGAATCTCAACTTACATCCTACAGCAAAAATATAAACAATGATTTCAAAATATACAAACATGTAAGGTGGGCAAGAAAAAAATGCCACCTTACAATACATTTTAACAAAACCTTTATACCCTGATTTCCCATTTTCAATGGGTTCAGGCAGATTTTTGATTTTTAAAATTTCTCAAGCTTTTAGCATTGAACTGGCATCGTCAGTTACACTGCAAATAGTTTTTTCAAAGATATGCCAAGATGTTAATATATCTTTTAAGCTAGGTACACACGATGCAAACAATTTGCAGCAAGTTGATCAAATTTGCACGTTTGAACATGAGTGCAAACATTTTGCTGCAATCAAAAAATTTGCAATAATTGTTTGCGGCAACTTTTTTGCTTATCGTCTGAATACAGAATTTTAGCATTAGCATTCTGCAAAAGGGTATTCTTATCCCATATTGCACCAGGGATCGCACAATTTGTTTAGAATTTCCTCCTATATTCCATAGGGGTGTCAGGATTTGATATTGACTCTACAACGTAAATTACTGTAGTGTACATTTTCAACCATTAGAACAAATATATTGTTCTTGTCAAGCAAGGGACCACTGATTGTTGGAATATAGTTAACCGCGCCAACTTTAACAATTCCAACACTATCGAGAACCTTACGACAAATTTTGTCGAACTCGGCACTACGAACAAGGGTGGCCCCTTTTCACTGAATCTTGGCGGAACAGGATAATTCTCACGTACTAAAATAATGCGATACTCAAACACAGCCAGACAGACTCTGTAAAGAGCGTAAAGGTTTGGGGTACGCTGCTCTGGTTGTAAGCTAGAGATGTAAACAGAGAGTAGCTCAAGTTTACTCAACGCCACGGCTTGCAATGGATAGCATCATTGCCTTTACGTTGGCAATTTCCTTCAGCCGCATGTCGACTTCTTCCGGCGTGGCTCCAGCGTAAAATTCATCTTTAATCTTCTGGTCGTATCGTTCATTTGTTTCTTTTCCTGTAACCCGTCGATGTGCCTCCATTCTGCTATTACTATTCTTAGCATGGGATTTCGATCCTTTCCTTGGTCTTTTGAAGTTTCGTTGGGAGTTATTTTTCCCGGTAGTGGCTCGTTCATCCTCCTGGATGGTGGATTTTATATTATTTCTTCCTTCCATTATTGGTGAAACTTGATAGCAAGTCCTATATCAGATCTTAAAACCAACTTAAAACTTAATTGGTTGCGTCAGTTGTTTGTTTGTTTGCATGTGCTGTTTGCTTTCAGTCGCAATATTGCAGCAAGCAAACCAAATGTGATATCGCGAGAAAACGATTGAATTATTAGCAATATAATAAATCTAGATAATAAATTAATTCATTTTAAAATTTTAAAATAGAAAAAATTTTTTTTATTGAATTATATAACTATGTATAAATTTAGTAATTAATAAAAGTTAAAAATATTAATTACAATGAAGCGATGATTGCTGAGCCCAACAGGTATTATATTTTTATTTTATTAAAATTTTTTTTTTTTTTATAATTAATTACTACAAACATTAATTTAAAAATTATAAAAAAAAATAAATATGGTAAAATTAATATAAAGTTTTATTTTGATTAATAGCCGCTGTAATTTATTTAATAAATTAAAAAATTTTAGGTATAGAATTTGATCAAAATTGCTAAACAGCAGCAACTCTTGATTTTTGTGCCGACATAATATAAACACGTCGTATCTAAAGTATCTGCAATATTTTGCGCCGAGTGATTTGTAGTATAAGTTTTTTGGTTGCTAGCGATGCGGATTTGATGCCATATTCATGTACGAAATGGCCCGTTCCACAAATCACAAGTAATGGCAGTGTTCGAAAACAAATTGTTTTCTTAAACAAATTGGTAATCAAGACGTTTTTTAAATAACTTCGACTGGGAAGCGCAAAAGCAGTTCCGTTACTTTTACATTATACGCAAAAGTAAAAGTGGTTTCGCTAATTTTCTGCCATTTTTCAATAAGAGCTTGTTTTAAGTCGGCTTGTTTTGTTTTTGCCCATTTTGACTATATGGGCAGAATGCTTGGGGTCGTTGTCATGTTGATATGTGAACGAGCTTGGTAGTTGCAGTATTTCGGTTCTCTTTTAAAATATTTAGGTACAAATGCTTGTCCATCATTTTCTTCTGAGCTACCGATTTTTCTTTTAGCTTAGGTGACTTCATTAAATATGTAAGTAAGAAGACTCCAGTCGAGATTGCTAGACTAGGAGATACCCTCCAATCTGATAAATGTGAAAACACTAAGAAGTGGAAATTGTAGCCTCTTTAGAAAATTAAATTTTTGTTTTAAATTACACTTTCTCAAATTTTGTAATTGTTGACGGCTGAAATTTAATTCTACTGTCAAAGGTTCGATACTTTTTTACCTCACATTGGCATTTATCGAAAAATCTCCTTTAAAATTCACATGTCTGTCAATTTATCCGTTTTCCATTTCTGACATTGTCAAGTTCGGTTGTCAAACAAAAAAGTTAAATTACACAAGAAAATTCCGAAAGAATCATTTAAGCAAAAAGTGCGAGAAGTATAGCTGCAGAGCAAGCAATTCAAAGTCAAATCGCTTAAAACTGTGAGTAACCAACATAAATGAAACAAGACTATGCATTAAACCGTACTATAGCTTACTTGTTTCAAACCAAATATACGAAATGCAATTTTCATTAAATTTTCTTTTGCCAACCATTTTCCATGTATTTTATATTACATTTTGTATATTGCATATCAATGCTTTGTTTTCTGTCAATTTATTTCTCTTAACTTTATTTATTTTATTTGTGCTGATAATCTTATGTTAATGAAGTTTTGACTATTGTCTCACTTTAATTGCAGTTCCATCCATAAAATAAAGAATGCACTAAAAACTAAATTTCTCTTCTGTGGCTTTAAGGTGGCATCATACAATGCATGCATCCATCCAATCCCAATCGAAGTCAACGCAAACATTGGACTGCGTATTCGGAAATTCCTTCAGCTTGAATAATTTTGTCATCATTAAAAGAGTCGAATTTCATTTTTTTAATACATCGACCGATGAAGGTATGTTCTTTTGCTTGTGTATATATATATATATATATTGTATACAAAAATATTTTAGAAAAAAATGAAACATTACCTACCAAGAAGTTTAATCAATTTGCACAATATGCCTCAGAAACTAACATTATCCATGATTTCGTTGACCCTATTGGCACCAATCAATATACCATTGATAAATCAATGGAGTCCAGTTCCTGTGGCATCATGCAAAACTTAACACGCATTGGTTGGGGAGTAGAGGCTACTCACTACCCCCGTCGTGAATGCCGAAGCATACGGGCGTGTCCACGCTCACACCACCGGTTATTATTGCGTATACCGGGATATACAGAGGCAGTTTAATCGAGTTAGAAAAGGTGACATTTCCATCCACTAAACCTAGTTGAAGACACCTGATGTATGTCTCACTTCTTCACGTCTGTCCGTATGAACGCAGTTTATTTATGCGCTATTAAAGGTAGAGACTTAAAATTGGAACAGATACTCGTGTGTATCTCCGATTTATGAAATGTTACAATTTTACCAATCCGCTAAAAATCGGAATGTAGATCCGCGTCGATCATCCGTATGAGCTATGGCGGATATATCTATGCCCATTAGGGGCGTGGCAAATATGATTAAACGGTATCTCCTAGAGTTTTATAGCAAGAACGTTAAAGTTTTGCTCGTGAGTTAATGTTTTGATTCTACAAAGATTGATTATTATATGTCTACGCCTCTTAGGGGCGTGGCAAATCGCACCTTAAGATATAATGATTTTTAAAATTCTACTATATTTTGGACACTTTAGCTAGAGACCTTAAATTTTGTATATATACTCGGACTGTCCGCCCACAGAGGGCGTGGCAAACCGCAAAAGTTTTTATCCTATGGTATTTGTTTTTTTCAGTCTCATTTGAATACTTTTTACTCTACTATCTCCCTTGAAGCATACTTAGCATCACAGGATTAACTTATCTACTAATTTAAGTAGAGCGTAGGTTTGCGAAATGTCGTCTTTTTAACCTGCAAATGGGTCTCGAGCTTGGCAGTTTTCTTGCGAGACGGTTGGCGTGGGTCTTAGGGCGGTCATTGTACCGACTCGAATGGCTCACTGGAAAATTTGCAATTTTTGACTGAATTATTGTAAATGAACTTTAAATTGTTTTTTTGACATTCCTAAGTCTATTAGATGCGTTGCATCTAAAGGAAACTGTGTAATCATACCGATTACTAGTTTCTCTAAAACCATTTTATTCGAAAGGAAATTGTTTTAGCGATGATCAACATATGTCCTTGATGTGTAGTCACTATCAGATATTTTAACGACTCTGCTTGTAGAATATGCTGTGAAATTTGCTATTCGAGTGCCTTTTTGCGTGCATTTCATACATTCATTGAAGGATGAATGACCTTCTAAGCCACTTAAAAAAGCTTTAACGGGGGCATTGCATATAAATAACTTGCATTTAACTTTTACTTTAGTTGTTCCTACCCTTATACCGTCTAAATCTATACGTTGTAACTCCTGAGCAAAATCATTGAAGACATTAGCAGGATTGGATTAGCAGGTTTTTCATTTCCTAAAAATGTTCCAATCATGCAAACTTCACTGTCTTGAACAAAGACCATGCGACAAGATTTCTTTGTACATATTTCTCGATGCCCAGATGTAGATAGTTTCCCGGAGCTACCGTCCTTAAACTGGTTTCTCTCAATGGTTAACTAAACAAGTAAGAAGACTCTAGTCGAGACTGCTCGACTAGGAGATACCCTGAACCCTCCAAGCTGATATTCTTATCATTCTGCACTTCTTTTATGCACGCACACATATATACACATGCATCCACCCTCACGCGCCCGCGCTCTGCTAACTGCGCAGTAAGCAGCGACTGCGCTTGGGCTGCGCTGCAGTGTGTTCAATATTAAACGAATTTATTTGTTGAATAATTTATTTAATAATAGACGTCCAATCTTAATGAAACTTTCAGAACATACTCATAATGTTCAAATGAATGTACATTCCAAAGCACAAGTCTCTACTACTTGAAATACGCTTTTTACAAAGGTGAGGGTGAGGGGTCGAATACAGGGGTGGGGGGTAAATTTTAATAAAAACCGAAATTATATAAAATAGACATGAATCTACACATAAAATTTGGAAGCTATAGCTCCAAAGGTGTAGGCGCTATAATCAAATAACTAGCTTTCGATAAGGTTTTTAATCGATAATTAAATATCGGGAGTAGTTATCGATTTTTAGTGATAAACTTGATATGCGCGTGATATACACGGACCTAGGAAAAAAATTTCAAGTCTCTAGCTCTTATATCTTCTGAGATCGACGCGTTCATACATACGGACGGACGGACGGACAGGGCCAAATCGACTCAGCTCGTCGCCCTGATTAAGAATATATATACTTTGTGGGGTCTGTCACGCCTCCTCCTGCATGTTACATACTTTTTCACAAAAACATTATACCCTGATTTCCCATTTTCAATGGGTTGAGGGTATAAAAAGTATGCGTACAAACTAAAAACCCACTAGTTTTAATCGTTGTGTGAAGCTTTTAGTACCGTTAAACAGCATGTTCAGGCATGAACATATGAATATACGATGATCGTATACATGCCTCCGACGCACTCAGCGACTAGCAGGTAGTGCGCTTTGATAGCGATAAGGGCCACATGTACGGACTGCATAAATATACAAATGAAGACCAACCCTTGCAACCCCAGAGTCAGATTACGAAGGAGACGAGCGCTGAGCCTTACAAACTCAGCGATAGGATAAGAATAGCTAATAGACCAACGCGGAGTCTTACACACTCAGCGATAAGATAAGAATAAGTAATAGTAAATGCCCGTGTTGCTCGAAGGAAGCCACTTATCTCTGATGCAAATAAAATCAAACGGATGGATTTCGCCAGAAAATACTTGGAAGTCAATCCAGAGTATTGGAACCAAGTGATATTTAGTGATGAGAGCAAATTCTGTATATTTGGTATCAAGGGGAGAAAGCTTGTGTGGCGAAAGAGAGGCACTGCGTTCGACGTACAAAATCGAACTCCAACCGTAAAGCACGGTGGAGGTGGCGTAATGGTGTGGGGCTGTATGGCAGCAAGTGGAGTGGGCAATTTGGCTTTTATTGAGTCCACAATAAACCATATGGATTACCTCCATATCTTAAAACACAATTTACACCAAAGCACAATGACCCCAAACACACAGCTCACAATGACAAGCTCTGGTTGCTCTATAATACTAGACACCAGCTTCATTCGCCTCCCCAGTCACCCGACCTTAATCCCATAGAGCATTTATGGGATTTTTTGGAGCGCAAGATTAGAGAGCGAATAATTACTTCAAAGGACATGCTCAAATCGGTTCTGATGGAGGAGTGGCTGAAAATTCCGGCTGATTTCACCCGGAAATTGGTGGCATCGATGCCAAAACGGTTGGAAGAGACCAAGAAGCAAAAGGGGTATCCAACCTCATATTAATTTTCATTGAAAAAAATATATTTTTGGATTTGTTTTTTAGTTTGTACGCATACTTTTTCTAAGTGAATTTTCGTTGTTTTTTTCTTATTCAAAATATAAAAAAAAACTGTTTAATATTATTTTAAAAAAATTGTTGATAAATGTGTGTTATTAAATAGTTTTTCACTAAAAAATATAATATTGATAACGATACTAAGATTTATCATATTTACTCTCTATCAAAGTCGCACGTTAGGCCTGTACGCATAGTTTTTCTGGCAAGTGTATATGAAGTGTGTAAAGAGTTTCTTGACAGTGTCAAATATTAGTAATCAAAGTTTTTTTTTTGTTTTTTAAATTTCACCCTTATTGTTTTTGTTATTTTATAATTTAATTTAAAACTACATATCTATTAAACAGTTCCTCCACGGAGCTGATCAAAAGACGTCCGCGCAATTAAAAGCCCTTGGCAGGCGCAAGTCAAATTCACGCATTATAAACATAAGTATGTAAATACATATGTACATATGTATGTCGCAGCATGAACATACAATTGTAGCTTGGCCACTGTGCGTGTGCTTGCATGTCGCTGCTGGGCAATAGATTTGGTCTATTGTGAAATTATTTAGAAATTCCATGAATTATGAATATCGGTGGCGCCCTTTGAGCGAGGCGATGGCGGTGTCGCGCTGTCGCTGAGTGTAGTCCAACTTGCGTTTGAAAAGCAACAGAATCAGGTACTGAGGCGAGAATAAGAAATCAGTTGAGTTCAGAGTCTGAATAGCATTATGACGAAGATACGAGACGTCAACAATTCATGTTTTTTTGTAAAATGTGTTTGCCATTCATCTGCTTTTGCTTCAAGTTAAGCTTGCAAGCAAATGCCTCGAAACTTGGAGCAAACCATTAAAGAGCTATATAACTACTTTTCAAAAAGTTCAAAGCGTCGACGAAAATTTAAAGAGTTTCAAACTTTCTTAGATTCTCCTGCACAGAATATACTTAACCACTACGAGATACGTTGGCTATTGTTTCATTCTTGTTTGGCACGCATACTAGAATAGTGGGATGCCCTCATTGCATTCTTCCAAGAAGAATATAAAGTTGATAACAATTTATCAGCTGAGTATACTCATCCAATTTAAAAAATTCAACTGTTAAACTTTATATTTTATTTTTGGATTATATACTTGCTTTAGTGAATAAATTCAATATCATATTCCAGTCTAGTCGATCTGTTGTACATCTTTTCTATTAAACTATGTCCGAATTCTACAAAAGTGTATTGGGTTGTTATATGCAGGAGATGTACATACATAAACAATACAGATTTAAATGCCATAGAGTCAACAAACACATTTTATTTTGTACATATAAAAGACACATATCTCGGAATAAAAGTGGCAACTGAACTTTCGACAAATAGCTTGGACAAAGAACATAAATTGGCTTTTTTGAAACGTAGCCAGTTATTTTTAATCGAGTTATGCTTACAACTAAAAAAAAGATTGCCATTACAAGATAACTTTCTGAAAATGTTAAGTTTTTTGGATACAAATCAAAATCGTCAAGCTGTATGAACGCTTTCCCGATTTTGTCAATGATCCACAAATAACTGCCACTGAGTATCGAACAATGAAAACTGACGACATGGTTAAAATGCTTTTGACTAAAAATCTCAATTGCGATACATTCTGGTACGAATTGAGTCAGTTAAAAGATATAAATAATTACTATAAATATTCGAATATTTCGAAATTTGCTCAATCTACTTGTGTTAATTTTGCCCGTTTCTAATGCGTCATGTGAACGCATATTCTCTCAAATTAATTTAATCAAAACGAAAAATCGAAGCCGCTTTGAAATCTGGAACACATACTCGTGTATAACTCTGATTTATAAAGTGTTAAAATTTTCCCGATCCGCCCACTAGGGGCGTGGCAAATCGGAAAATGCATTTTCCGATATACCAGAAATCATGTTAGTTGAAGAGCTAGAAAGTTTAAATTTGGTATGTAGATCCGCGTTGACCCCCCAAGTCCAAAAAGCTATGGTGGATATATCTACGCCAATTGGGGGCGTGGCAAATCAGATAAAACTGTATCTCCTAAAGTTCTAAAGCTAGAACGTTTAAACGTTGAAGATATAGTTATTTTCAAATTTGGCTATATTTTAGGCACTATTGATGCTAGAGACTTGAAATTTGATATATATACGCAAGTTGACCTCCCAAGTCCAACAAGCTATAGTGGATATATGTCCGCCCAAAGGGGGCGTCGCAAACCACAAAACTTTATATCTCCTACAGTTTAAGAGCTAGAAGTTTCAAATTTGGATAGTTGAGTTACTGGTAACCTCCTCTATCGATGCCCCAAAAATAATTGTCACGCCTCTTTGGGGGCGTGGCATATCGAAAAATACCCTGTAATTTTTCACATGTTTTGAGCGTAAGCATTCAAATTTCGCATTTACGTTACCTTTAGCTTTTCTAAGAACTGGCCAAAAATGAGGTGTCTACGGCCACTAGGGGCGTGGCTATCTATGTATGTACATGTATATACAAATAGGCTTAATAGGCATTGATAAATTTATAAAATTTAAAAATAAAATTTAAATATTTAAAAAATATAAAAGAATCTAAAACAAAATTTGCAATTTAAACAAGTAAGAAGACTCTAGTCGAGCCTGCTCGACTAGGAGATACCCTGAACCCTCCAAGCTGATATACTTATCATTCTGTACTTCTATTATGCACGCACACATGCATACATATGCATCCACCCTCACGCGCCCGCTCTCTGCTAACTGCGCAGTAAGCAGCGACTGCGCTTGGGCTGCGCTGCAGTGTGGGCAATAATATGAGAATTTACTTGGTGAATAACTTCGTTTGTAAACATACGATCTTAATGAAACTTTTAGGGCGTAATTATATGGTCAAAATGTGTGTACATTCCAAAGCACAAATCTCTAGTACTTGAAATACGTTTTTTACAAATTGGGGGCGAATGGGGCGTGGTATCCAAAATCTGTTGATTACAAAATGTTTGTATTCATCATATATATATATACACAGTAAATCTGAAGTCTCCACGTCTAATAGTATTCCAATGAGGCTCAAAAAACAAAAGCAATTTTTCGATTATTCTCGATAAAAAAGTTATCGGATGAGTTATCGAAAAAATAAAGCAAACTCGTACTGCGTATGGTATACACGAGTATGCACACAAAATTTCAGCTCTCTAGCTCTTATATCTGAGATCTCGGCGTTCATACGGACAGACGGACGGACGGACGGACGGACGGACGGACGGACAGACGGACGGACAGACGGACAGGGCTATATCAACTCAGCTCGTCATGCTGATCAAGAATATATATACTTTATGGGGTCTGCGATGATTCCTTCTGCCTGTTACATACTTTTACACAAAACCATTATACCCTGATTTCCCATTTTCAATGGGTTCAGGGTATAAAAAAAGAGTTTTCCGCGTGATTTGAACTCGCACCCAAGTCATGTTTGTCAAAAGAACAAAAACAAATTGAAACGGCGCCTTTGCCGACAGCGCCACCACCTACTGTGAACAAATATAATTCAAATGAAATCGAAAAATAAGATTCTTGTTATGACGCATTATAGAAAAGAAGAGCCAGAGTAGCGGATGATAAATTTGCATTTATGTGTACATACATACACACATACAAATGAGCGCGTGCATAAGAATATGTATATGCGTGCAGACTTATGTACATACATATACATGCATATATGCGTACATACATATATGAGGGCTATTTAAGAAGAAACAAATTTAAACTTATAAAATTGTACAATTACAAAAAAGAATAAAATAAATATCTATTTTATAAAAAACGAAATATGTATGAAAAAAAAAATAAATAAAAATAACAGTGAAGGAATGGGCTTTGAACCTCCGCCGCAGTAACATAACTTGCGACGCCTCTAGCACCCACGTCATCACTTTGCTTGACAAACTGGTAGCTTAAATATAATAAGCTAATAACAGAGCGTTCTTTGACAAAACTACAATAACAGCTGGAAAATCCAGAAATCAATCGCAATTCTTAGAATGCTAAAAGGCGCGCTTTTGTAATGTAAAAAAACGCTTAAGAATCTGCAATAGGTGTGACCGAAAGCTATCAACGAAAATTACCATACATTTGTACTCAAAAAGTGCACGATCAATATAATAATTATCGATTACTCGATAAAAATGACTAAAAGCTACAATATAATCAAAAAGCATAATTGTTTTGTACTATATTTTTTAAAGCCAAATTAAATTTAAAATAAACTAGATCTCAAGCATAAGCTTTTCACTCATTTAAGCTATTAATTTCAAAATATGCTAAATTTAGCTTAAAACAAATTGGCAACAGCCTTCAGAAAACGAACAACACTATTCGATTATTCATTAGAATTTAATATTTGAAATGTGGACACACTTGCAAGCCCCCGTTATATCTCGCTGAAGCTGGAATTTGAGAAGAAAACTTTGCATATACATTATTTAATATACATAAATATAATTTAAATAATATAATTTTATAAATATGTTATAATTGAAGTGTTGTTGTGCTAAACGAAGAAGGCGAAAACAAATCGTAAGTGAATAGTTGTGAGTTAATATAAAATGAGTCGATTTATGTATGTATGTATGTATGTACATATCTGACGGCATATATATGTATGTACATACGTATGTACATATATGGTTGTATATATGTATATGCATATGTATACATTTACATACAGATGTAATAATGTGTGGTTTTCAGCATGAATAAGGTATGTACACATACATATGTATGTACATACATATATGTATTCTTTTGTGAAACCTCTTCCCTATTTATTTTAGTGAATACAATAATACATACATATATAACTCTCGTTATTTACGAATCGAATGTATGAAATAATAACTCGTGTTAACTTTGAATTAATGAGAGGCTCGAAATATCTCAGGTTTTAAATAACGAGAGTTATTTATAGTTATATATGTATTAGAGGCCTGAGTTACCATCTCTACTCCCCTCGAGATGTCACCCCAGAAGCCGCCCCGCCTTTTCGCTGAGCCGGCACTTGGCTATCGTGTGGGCGATGTCGGCCACCAGTTCCGTTCCCAATAGATGTCAACAACTCTACATTGTGGCTACAATGTGTTGCAACATCAAATTTCGATGCGTCGGCATTCTGCCGACGATCAAGCTGGCTTGGGTTAGATATAAGCTATCCATCTTTGTACAGTAAATTCAGTCTAGATTTGTAAATGACAGAGAACAGATTATTTGCGAATAAATCAAGAATCTCTATAATTCAACAACGCTTGTTTGATTAAACAAAACCATAATTACTAAATTGACGGAGGATACACCAATCCCGAAGGAAACACACCACCTTTTCTCCTCTTCATCACCAGCCGCAACTGGTAACTGGCGCAGCCGATATCCAAGGACCTACACGCAAAAACAAAGGATCATCATGAAAAGTATCGTACCAATTTTAACCATGTAAGTTACATATTAAGTGACAAAGATAAAAAACAAAAGCCAAATGTAAAGTGCGATGGTGGAACGTAAAGAAATAAAAATATTTAAAAAAAGATGAATAAAAAAAAAGAATAAAGATAGAAATAATATGAGTTAATAATGCAAAAGTCCTATACGTACATACATATATACATAAAATGTCTACATCACAAAAAAAAAAGAAAAAGAAGAAGAAAGATAGAAGTAATATGAGTGAATAATGCAAAAGTTCTATACATACATATACACATAAAATGTCTACATCACAAAAACAATATATATACATATACATACATTCAAGCGAACTGCAGTTCGATACAGTAAACACTTGTGCACTCCAAACTTGTCGGTCGAACTATGGGACGACATACGACTCGTTGCACAGACACGCTCGAGCCTCACATTACAATAACAGCACGATGTGAGGTTGGCGCAGACTTGTGCGTTCCAAACTTGTCGGTTGAACCATTATGGGGCGACATACGACTCGTTGCACAGACATGCAAATACCTCATATATACCAGCGACAAAAAAAAAACAAGTAAGAAAGCTCTAGTCGAGACTGCTCGACTACGAGATCCCCTGAACCCTGCAAGCAACTGATATTTCAATAATAATTAGCAAACACACACGCACACACACACGCATCCATTAAAATACACGCACACACACACGCATACAAACAAACACACGCACACACATACACATACAAACAAACACACGCATACACACACACACACACACACACACACACACACATATATATATATACAGGCGATTGCGCTTGGGTTGCGCTGCAGTGTTGGCAATATTTGGAAAACTTATTTGTTGAATAATCTCATTTCTAGACGTACGATCGTAATGAAACTTTCACAAAGTAATCATGATGTTTAAATGTATGTGTATACCGAAGCACAGGTTTCTAGTATTTGATATACGACTTTTACAAAGATGAGGATGAGGGGGTGGATTTAGAGGTGGGGGGTAAATTTTAACAAAAACCGAAATCGTATAAAATACGTCTTAATATATATTTAAAATTTGGACACTCTAGCTATAATGATGTAGGAGATATAATTTTTTAACTGACTTTCGATAAGGTTTTTTATCGATAAAAAAATATCGGAATGAGTTATCGTTTTTTAGTGATAAACTCGATATGCGCGCGATATATATGGACATTTTAAAAGAAAGTTGAAGTCTCTAGCTCTTGTATCTTCTGAAATCGACGCGTTCAAACATACGGACAGACGGACGGACGGACGGACAGACGGACAGGGCCAAATCGACTCAGCTTGTCGCCCTGATCAAGAATATATATACTTTGTGGGGTCTGCCACGCCTCCTTCTGCCTGTTACATACATTTCAACAAAACCATTATACCCTGATTTCCCATTTTCAATGGTTTCAGGGTATAACAAGTAAGAAGACTCTAGTCGAGACTGCTCGACTAGGAGATACCCTGAACCCTCCAAGCTGATATTCTTATCATTCTGCACTTCTTTTATGCACGCACACATACATACACATGCATCCACCCTCACGCGCCCGCGCTCTGCTAACTGCGCAGTAAGCAGCGACTGCGCTTGGGCTGCGCTGCAGTGTGGGCAATAGTATGAGAATTTATTTGATGAATAACTTTTTTTGTAGACATGCAATCCTAATGAAATTTTCAGACCGTAATCATATGGTCAAAATGTGTGTACATTCTAAAGCACAAGTCTCTAGTACTTGAAATACGTTTTTTGCAAAATGGGGTGCGAAGGGGGCGTGGTATCCAAAATCTGTTGATTACAAAATGTTTGTATTCATCATATATATATACACAGTAAATCTGAAGTCTCTATGTCTAATAGTATTCCAATGAGGCTCAAAAAACAAAATCAATTTTTCAATTATTCTCGATAAAAAAGTTATCGGATGAGTTATCGAAAAAATAAAGCAAACTCGTACTGCGTATGGTATACACGAGTATGCACAAAAAATTTCAGCTCTCTAGCTCTTATATCTTCTGAGATCTCGGCGTTCATACGGACGGACGGACGGACGGACAGACGGACAGGGCTATATCGACTCAGCTCATCGTGCTGATCAAGAATATATATACTTTGTGGGGTCTGCGATGATTCCTTCTGCCTGTTACATACTTTTACACAAAAACATTATACCCTGATTTCCCATTTTCAATGGGTTCAGGGTATAAAAAAGAGAAATAAATAAAACAAAACCACAAATCCAGGCATGGCAACTATCCGAGCATTCGGTTCGTGTTAGCTTGTCGAGCGACGTTGTAGTCTCAGGGCATATGAGCAATGCGTCACCACATGATGTGAGGTTTGCGCAGACTTGTGCGATCAAAACTTGTCGGTCGAACCAGTATGGGGCGACATACGACTCGTTGCACAGACTTGCAAATACCTCATATATACTAACATATACGAACCAAATCATAATGCAATACAATCGGATTTCGGACAATTTTGTTGCGCTTGATCGGATACATATCTATCAAACAACAACATACGTTTGGGTCGAGTGGATTGGTATATGCTGTAGCTGGTCGTTACTTCAGCGCGACGTATCGAACCTGGCTACAACATCGACTAGTGTATACTCTTTTCAACTCTCGTAGTCCAAACAATATACAAAAAAAAAAAAAAGTTTTTGTGGAATATTGACAACCGCTTCGATTCGTTGAAGGATGTCAATGCCAATTAGACCATCGAAATAGTCATGAAAAGCAAACAATAAGATTGGGTATGAGGTAGGGTCAGAAAATTCATTGAAAAGTTTTAGCTTGGTTTTGGTATGTAATTTGTGTGTCTTTAGTGCTGTCTTAATGTAGATAGGCTTTTGTAGTAGTGTTATATTTGGTTCAGTAACTGCTTTTGGATTAATAAAAGAGGAGGTTGCTCCAGTGTCGATAAGAAACTTTAGGGATTGGTTGGGTGATAGTGATAGTATTATGTATGGGAGGGGAGATCCTAAATTTCTATTTATTAAGTATCCTGATTGTTCTTGGAGGCATTTGCCTGAAAATTTGGCTGATCATTATAGTTATGTAATTGCGCTTCTGTTTGCACGTTGTGCCGAATACCTTTTCTTTCTGAATCATAAGGGTGTTTACCCCCGTTAGAGCTCTTGTTGTAATCTTCTTTTGGCATTATAGCCCGGTAGTTACTGTTTCTTTTCTTATGTTCGTTTCCGTCGTTACCTTGTTGGTAAGTTCGTTTGTCTGATTGTCTGTAACCCTGGTAATTTCCTTGTCTAGAAGTACTGGGTTTTGCATCTTCTATTCTACGGTTCTGGTTTTGTCTCTTTTGTGCGTTTTGGGTGAAATAAATTTCACGTTCCTTGAGAGCCCATTCTAGAGCTTCTCGGAGGTTTGTGGGCTTCATTGCCCTAACTGCTGTCCCTAGAGGGCCCTTGATGCCTGATAGTTTTAATCAGACTCGGGTCTATTTCTTTCGTGTCGGTAAGTCTAAATAATGCGAGTCTAATCTCGCAAACGTTGTCGTAAAGTATCTGGATTGGGAGTGGATTCTGTAGTAGATTATGTAGTTCGTACATAAGGGTGGGTTCATCTCTTTTGCCTGCGCAATGCAGCAAGAGTGCTTCTTTATTTTCATCCCAGTTGAGACTAGCTCCTTCTTCAATGACTGCTTCATTGGCCTTCCCTTCTATCTTGTTTCTAATGGCCCTAAGGAGTATTTGCCCATAAAGTGTTTGGTCGGTACCTCTAATTGATAGAAGAATTTCTTCTACGTTTGTAATGAATTCGCTAAGCGTTTTGGGATTTCCATCATAAGATGGTAGAAAACGGATAGCATCTGGGATTTTAAGAGTGTTTAAGATATCGGCTTGATTAGCCATCATTTGGTTCGGTGGGGGTGAACTAGAAGTTGAAGTCATGGGTGTAACGTCCTCCGTCCTAGCTACTGTTCGGATTTCCCTAGTATCTGTCAGACAAAGACTAAAGATCTTCAACCTAATATACAGACAGACCATTTAAACGCTGAAGAGTTTAAAGAACTTAAAAAACTTTGTCTTCAATTTCTAAACCTTTCCACACTGAGGGTAAACCCCTAACTTTTACGAGCATAGTCAAACACAAAATTAGAACAACTGACCAAATTCCGATTCACTCAAAACCGTTCCGCTATAGTCCGAAAGAAAAGAAAGAATTAAATGCCCAAATCCAACAACTTCTGGAGCAAAACATAATCAAACATAGCTACTCACCTTGGAGTTCTCCGACCTTTCTCGTAGCCAAAAATAAAGATAAGTCTAATCTCGAAAAATGGAGATTGGTTATCGATTATAGAAAACTTAACGAAAAAACAATCAAGGATAAATACCCAATGCCCAATATTAATGACATCCTAGATAGGATAGGCAAGGCAAAATATTTCACAGCCCTAGATCTGGCCAGCGGATATCATCAAATTGAGATGCATCCGAAAGACATGGACAAGACAGCCTTTTCTACAATGGACGGACACTACGAATTTCTCAGAATGCCTTTCGGTTTAACCAATGCCCCCGCCACCTTTCAAAGAGTTGTGGATAATATCCTAACAGACTTGAATGGCAAATGTTGCCTAATATATCTTGACGATATAATTATATTTTCATCCTCTCTCCAAGAGCACATGCTAGATTTACATGCAGTCTTCACCAGATTAAATAACGCAATTTTAAAACTCCAACCTAACAAGTCCGATTTTCTAAGAAAAGAAATAGAATACCTAGAATACCTAGAATACCTTATGTGACATAATAACAGAAAATGGAATTAAACCTAATCCAAAAAAGATAGAAGCGATAAAAGCTTTCCCAATCCCAAAGTCTAGGAAACAAATGAAATCTTTTCTAGGTTTGCTGGGCTATTATCGTAAATTTATTAGAGATTTTGCTAACATTACGAAACCATTAACCCAGCAACTAAAAGGAAAAACTGCGGTAAAACTCACTAACGAGTTTATCAAGGCTTTCGAAATATGCAAAACATTACTTTGCAATGACCCAATATTACAATACCCAGACTTTAACAAACTATTTACCCTCACTACTGACGCTAGCAACGTCACAAAACTACAACAATACAGAAAAACCAGTTTCTTTCGCTATTAGAACCCTAACAGATACCGAACTAAACTATTCCACAGTAGAAAAAGAAATGCTAGCAATTATATGGGCGACAAAACACTTTCGACCATATTTATATGGCCAAAAATTCAAGATAGTTACAGATCACAGACCATTAACATGGCTGATGAATTTCAAATAACCAAATTCAAAACTAGTTAGATGGAAATTACAACTATTAGAATATGACTACGAGGTAAAATATAAAAAGGGTTCAGAAGATAATTTCATAAAAGAGAAAGTAGCACAGGTGCTTGCGAAAATTCTCAAGCCACACAAAACATACGCTATACTAGCAACATACGATATTTTTAAAGTAATTGAAGAGACTTTAGTGGAATACTTCCTACCCACTAAACTATATAAAGTAATAAGATGAACAAACATGTTAGAGGACATAACAGAAGTTAATAGACTAGAAACAGAAATCAAAGAATATCATAAAAATAGTAATCACAGAGGCATTGACGAAACAGTAGCTCATCTAAAAAGAAAATTTTACTCACCACAACTTAGAACAGTAACTACGAGAATAATTAATAATTGTGATATCTGCCAAACTCTAAAATATGACCGTCAACCACAGAAACTTAAATATCAAGAAACCGAAATACCTTCTGCACCCATGCAAATTTTCCATATCGATCTATATACCATAAATGCAAAGAAAATTCTAACAATTATTGATAAATTTTCGAAATTCGCCTCAGGCTACACTATCCCAGCTAGAGACAGCCTTAACATCGTCAAATCTATTAAAAATTTCATAGTACTCTATGGAATTCCACAAAAAATAATTTGCGATCAAGGACCAGAGTTTTCAGGGAAAATTTTTAAAGATTTCTGTACTCAATATTCTATCGAACTACACATTACTTCATTTCAACAGTCCTCAAGTAATGCCCCAGTAGAAAGATTACACTCAACACTAACTGAGATATATCGTATAATCACAAATATAAAGAAAGAACAACAACAACAATGTGACCATGATGAGATCCTAACGGAAACCTTCATCACATATAATAACGCTATTCATTCTGTGACTAAATATACACCTTACGAAGTGTTTCAAGGTAGAACTCATTTATTTAACAGAGACATAGCTTTTGACAACCAACATGACTATCTACAAAAACTTAACACTTTTCAAGCAGACCTTTATCCCAAGTTAGCAGAAGAAATGAAAGGCAAAATGCAACTTAGAATACAAAAAGCAAATCAAGATAGACAAGAACCTCCGACCGTAACCTCAGGAGATAGAATTTACAGAAAAGAAAATAGACGAAACAAATTAACCGCTAGATTTTCTAAACATAAGATATTAGCAGATCAGGGCATAACCCGTCTAACATTAAAAAATCAAAAAGTACATAAGTCTAAAGTTAAGAAAAATATAAAAAGAATATAACGATTCAAATTACATTACAGATTACATTACATTTGCGCACAAGAATTTAACGTGCTACAATTTTCGGAAGATAATAAAATCACCCTAATAAACTTAGGAAATGCGAAACTCATTACAACTCATAAATACTTAATCCATCAAATCAATCTGCAAGACTCATTAAATAACAATAAGAAATTCGAAACATCTCTAGATGAACTCACCGAATCACACCTTTCAAACGAAATTGTTAATTCTATTAGAACCAAATTAAACCAAGTAAAAGCAAAAATCTTTTCTCTAATACCAAAAAATAGAAGCAAGAGAGGTCTAATAAATGGTCTTGGCAGTGTTATAAAAGTAGTCACAGGCAACATGGATGCTGACGATGAAAAACGAATAAATACAAAATTTAATGAATTGTCAAAGAACGAAAATAACATTGTAAATAACATTAACAAACAAATTATTGTCAACAAAGAAATAGAAACTAGATTTAAGAATATATCCGATCATATCAATAAAGAACAAGACATAATTAATAATTTCATAAGAAACTATAGAAATAACATATTCAAAACAATAAATGATGAAAATAATGAAATCCATATACTCCAATTTACAGAAAGAATTAATGTAAACATAGATATTTTGTATAATCATATTAATAATATTGTAGAGAGCGTTCTTTTAACAAAGTTAAACATAATACCTAAATTTATTTTGAACGAAAAAGAGATGGAGATAATTTATAATATTATGAATGAACAACAAATAGAAATCAATACAGATGAACATATATATATATTGTTAAATCTAGAAACTGAAATTAAGAACACAATTGTAAACTTTAAGATTAAGATACCAATGTTGGAAAAACATAATTACACACTATTACATATTATTCAAATAGCCGTAAATAATTCTATGTTATTAATTGTACCAAATTTCGCTATCCTAAACCAAGCCGGCAAACCAAAATATTTTAACGACAAATGCACAAAAATACACAAATTATTCATCTGCGAGGATCCTCCAATGACAAGCAACTTACCGGACCAACAATGCTTAGAAGGCATACTACACAATCAAACCTCTACATGCAACGTCAGGGATATAGGCAACACGGAGGTCATCCAAGAAGTAGAACCCAATCATATACTAATACTCAACACGAGAAACACCATCATAACCCCATCATGCGATAAGTCACGAAGTATCACGGGATCAGCCATGATCACATTCACGAATTGCTCGTTCAACATCAATGGCTTAATATATGACAACACAGAAACCTTCTACAAAGAAGACTTCGCAATATCAACACCGATTCTACAAAACATTAAAATCAACAACACAATAGAAGAAATAAGTCTTCAAAAATTACACTTCCGTGCTCTAACAACACAGGAACAAATAGTCAACATCAGAGATGCAAATTTCAACAATTTAACAATTATATACATCCTACTGACTACACTTATAATTATCACAGTTGCCTGTTGGACCTGTAAACCGAAGAATACTGTATTCATCCCAAACGAAACGGGGGGAGGAGTTACCATCTCTACTCCCCTCGAGATGTCACCCCAGAAGCCGCCCCGCCTTTTCGCTGAGCCGGCACTTGGCTATCGTGTGGGCGATGTCGGCCACCAGTTCCGTTCCCAATAGATGTCAACAACTCTACATTGTGGCTACAATGTGTTGCAACATCAAATTTCGATGCGTCGGCATTCTGCCGACGATCCATCTTTGTACAGTAAATTCAGTCTAGATTTGTAAATGACAGAGAACAGATTATTTTGCGAATAAATCAAGAATCTCTATAATTCAACAACGCTTGTTTGATTAAACAAAACCATAATTACTAAATTGACGGAGGATACACCAATCCCGAAGGAAACACACCACCTTTTCTCCTCTTCATCACCAGCCGCAACTGGTAACTTCTGCACGAGTGCATTTAAAGCATACCAAAAAGATCGGTATGTACAATATAGAAGCAACGAACGAAAGAAACGATAAATCATCATTCAAGTTTTGTTTTCCTTTTAGCTATCAGCTAGTTTTGTCAGCTTAGTCTATTTCAAGCTAAATTTTAAATATTACAATTGAATATACTAATACATTTTTATTTAGAAATAATAATAGCAAGAATTTATTCATATAAACTAAATTTTATAAACTTAGCCATTAAATGATTTTAATATATAATATATATTATATAAAAATCAGTTAGTTTTTATAATCTTGCTTGCTATTCTAGCATTTATTTTCAATTTTAGCCAATTCTATTCTGATTTTTGCTCAGCGACGGCACTCAAAGCGCAATAAAAGTACCGTACAATTTTTTTGACGTTACTCGCTTTTCGTTTCGTTTGTCTAGGTTTTTATACCCTGAACCCATTGAAAATGGGAAATCAGGGTATAATGGTTTTGTTAAAAGTATGTAACAGGCAGAAGGAGGCGTGGCAGACCCCACAAAGTATATATATTCTTGATCAGGGCGACAAGCTGAGTCGATTTGGCCCTGTCCGTCTGTCTGTCCGTCCGTCCGTCCGTCCGTATGTATGAACGCGTCGATCTCAGAAGATATAAGAGCTAGAGACTTCAACTTTTTTTTTAAATATCACGCGCATATCGAGTTTATCACTAAAAAACGATAACTCATTTCGATACTTTTTTATCGATGAAAAACCTTATCGGAGATCACTTAAAAATTATATCTCCTACATCTTTCAAGCTAGAGTCTCCAAATTTAAAATGTATATAAAGATGTATTTTATACAATTTCGGTTTTTGTTAAAATTTGCCCCCCACCCCTAAATCCACCCCCTCACCCTCATCTTTGTAAAAGTCGTATATCAAATACTAGAGACTTGTGCTTCGGTATACATATACATTTATACATCATGATTACGTTCTGAAAGTTTCATTACGATCGTACGTCTAGAAATTAAATTATTCAACAAATAAGTTTTCATAATATTGCCAACACTGCAGCGCAATATTTGAAATATTTTATTATTACTTAAAAGTAATAATTTAGGACTAATATAATACAAATTCTTTAGGACTAATATAATACAAATTAAATTTCAAAATGCCACGCTTAACTCATGCATCTGCCTCTCAGCGTTTGCGAATGCAGAATGAAAGGAATAGGGTTCGAAGGGAAAATGAAGACTATTTAGTTAGAGAGCGGAATATTTATGCAGAGTCTCAGAGAAATCGTAGGGAAAATGTAGAAATTAGAACTGAGCAGGCTGTTAATTCGCGACGTAGATCAGCTCACAGGCAAAGAGCAGATATTAGCGAGCAAATTGAGGATACGTTACGTAGGGCTGATCGTAGAAGGAATATTGAAATTGAGAGAACAGCGACAAAATACGATAGACCGCGCGCGAAGACGGACAAACCCAGACCTTAGACTACAAGAACAGTCAGTGGACACTGTGCGTAGGGCGACTCGCAGGCAAAATGCAGAAATTAGGAGTGCTGAACAGCAGCAAAATACAGTAGCGCATGCCAGAAGACGGACAGACCTAAACATTAGACAACAAGAACAGTCAGTGGACACTGTGCGTAGGGCAACTCGCAGGCAAAATGTTGAAATTAGGAGTGCTGAACAGCAGCAAAATACAATAGGACGCTCACAAAGGCAATCAAATATTAGAGTAAGGCAGCAGGAACAGTTAGTCAACTCTATACGCAGAGCGGCACGTAGGCAGGATAGCCAATTTAGACTTTCAGAACAGGTGCGCAATAGAAGAGCTAGATCCTTACGTCAGCGCGAGCTTGAGAATATAATTTTAATTAGGGAACATGATAGAGTTCGAAGAGCTAGAATACGCAGCAATCGTTCGCGTAGGTTAGCAGAGCAGAGAGTAAATACAATTAATAGAAGAAATATTTCAATTAATGAGGTTTCCCTTCATAGTGGAGTGGAGCAACCGAATGCCACATTAGACTCTCATTCGGTAGATATATTAATTAATAATTTCAATAAAATAGTTAAACTGGGCCCTGACCAACTTTGCCTTTGCTGCAAGGGACTTTGGTTTCCACATCAAGTGGGCAGACTTCGTTCCCAATATATTATTGAGAACAATCAGCATAATGCGCAGATTTTATTTTTGTTGACAAATTTTCCATCAGAAGATGGCATTTACAAATTTTGTAAGTCTTGTAGCCGCACAATAAAATCAGGTAAACTGCCAAAAAATGCCATTGGCTTAGATTTTCCGAGCCTTCCACAATGCTTAGAAGATCTGACACCTTTGGAAGAACGCTTAATATCTCCGCGACTTCCATTTATGATTATAAAATCTTTAGGGCATGAGCGTCAGAGTGCAATAAAAGGAGCTGTTGTTAATGTCCCAATCCCAATCGCCAATGTCGTCACATCACTCCCAAGGGCTTTTCATGAAGCCGAGGTTGTTCAGCTCCACCTCAAACGTAGAATGGAATATAACCATGATTTCATGGCTGAAACCATTAGGCCACTTAAAATTATTACCGCCATGCGATTTTAGTGCTAACAGAACTTTATCAGAAGCATAGTATTTCAATTAATGAAGAAAGAATGTCTTCTCTTTCATGAGCCCCTCAAAGTATTACATTCTTTGCAACAGCTGAAGACAATGCTCTTTTTAATGAACTTGTAAATAATGAGATGCAGGAGGCCCAAGAAAATGTAGAAATAGAAGAGCTAAATCCAGGAGGGCAAGAAACATTATTAGACAACATTCAGACAGATAATATTAGTATACAAAGAATTCAAATTGCACCTGGCGAAGGCCAACGACCCCTTGATTTAATTGGAGGTGAGGATGCAGAGGAATTATCTTTTCCAACTGTCTTTGCAGGCAATAAAAGGAAGTGCTCGGTTAGTTATTCAACTATTGTTAGATCTGAACTGCGAAACTTTGATAGGAGAGGTTGTAGAACCGATAAAATATTTTATTCTTATAAAAAGTTGGAAATGATTTATATTAGAAGCAACACTTCCATTTGTCTGCGCAAGCACACTGCTCCTCGCTGCATTACGGCAGCAAATGCTCTAAGTGATGATCACATGAGCAATTTAATTCTTCACGATGAAGGCTATAGAGTTTTGAAGGGTATTCGGTCATCTCCAGCTCACTGGGAAGGTGAGAAGATTTGCCAACTTTTTTCATTACATTGTCTGCTGCAGAGACTAGGTGGACCGAACTATTGGTCATTTTAAATAGAAATGTAGATCAAGTAGAAATTTCAGAAGAAAGCGCAGCAGCTTTACATTTTTCGGAAAAGGCCAGACTTATTAGAGCAGATCCACTGACCTGTGCTCGATATTTTGATTATAGGTATAGACAAGTTCTTAAGTTAATGAAAAAGCAAGGAGGTATTTTCGGCAATCATCCAGCAATCAAATATTATTGGCGTGTTGAATTCCAGCAAAGAGGTTCTCCTCATATACACGGAATGTTTTGGCTTAAAGATGCCCCCAAAGCTGAGCTTACTGATGACGAAAGTAGGCAGAGGTCTATTCCACCTGTAATAGCATTTATTAACAAATTTATCACTACTGACGTGACTGATCTAAATATAACTAATTTGATTGAATACCAGAAGCGCAATCACGGGCATTCATGTATGCGAGAAATAAAGAGAACTCGCATACGCCGCTTTGGTATTCCTTATCCTCCAATGCCACAAACGGAAATTCTTTTTCCTTTGTCGGAAAGTGAACGACTCAACAGCTCGCATCACAAAAACCTTCAAACTATTAAAAGTTTCTTAAATATGTCCTTCGATAGTGAAACCTTGCTATCACTTAATTCATTTGACAATTTTTTATGTCATAATAATATTAACCTCAGTTACGAGGAATACTTGATGGCAGTTAGGTCTGGGTTGAAAAAACCCAAAGTTTTTTTAAAACGCAATTTTGACGCAATTAAAGTAAATGCATACAATAAGCATTTACTTACCTTGCAAAGGGCTAATATTGATATTCAATTTATATTAGATCCTTATGCATGTTGCAGCTATATAATTAATTATATAAATAAATCGCAAAGGGGTATTTCAAAATTAATGCGTGATGCTGTTGAAGAGATAAAATCTCGTCACAATTTCACCATTAAGCAAAAGCTGCAACATATTGGCCACAAGCTTATTTCTGGCACTGAGATATCCGCTCAGGAAGCCGTATATTGTTGTATGGGACTGCGTATGTCAGAAACCAGTAATGGCGACGTATATATAAATACATCACTTCCCGAAAATCGAGTAAGAATGCTGAAGTCTAAGCAACAATTGCAAAATTTGCCTGCAAATTCAACTGACATTTTTACTGTTGGCCTCCTAGATCATTATATTCAGCGCCCTAATGATCTAGAAAATATTTCTTTGGCTGACTTCGCTGCAAATTATAATTTCAGTAAAAGCCAAAGATTGACACGCCAAAATGTTGACAACGAAGATGAGGATCTGAACGAAGACGTAGGCGCTTTTTATGCTCTTCAGGATTCAAGTGGTTTTATGAGAAAGATAACTAAGCCTCGTATAATTAGAGATAGGAGTTTTAACATCAATAGAGATAGGCACAACCACTTTAGTTATTAGTTATGTTCTTCTTTCATTGGAGGCAGGAGCAGACTGAATTAGTTCAGCGAAATTGTGAGGAGTTTTATTGGACGAATGAGGCAATCAAAACTAGCGAACGCGACAAATTTGACATATTTAGGGATCGACCAACTGTACTAGAAGACGCTCTCAGAGAGGTAATTGAAAGCTAGGAAGAAGCAGTTGATGATTTACAAAATCAGCTAGCTTTAGGTGAAGAATTTAGAGCGTTGGCATTCCCAGAGATTAGCTCTCAGTTAAATCTTTTAAGCTTAAATCCCAATGCAAATGAAGAATCGGACAACAATATTCGTATTATCAGACTGCCGCCTACAATTTCGAAAGAAAATTTACTAAGTCTCATAAAATCACTAAATTTTAAACAAAAAGCATTTTATTCTCATGTTCTTCATAAGCATCTCAAAAACGTATTTTATGAGTTTGTCGGCGGTGGGGCTGGAGTCGGAAAAAGTCGACTTATTTCAACACTTTACCAGTCGTTGGCAAAATTTTATAATAGTCAGCCAGGCTCTAATGCGAATACGGCTAAAGTACTTTTGTATGCACCAACTGAAAAAGCAGCTTTTGGAATCAATGGTTCCACACTACATACAATGTTTTCTCTCCCTGTAAATCAGTCCTACATTTAAAGAATTGGGTGCTGATTTGCTTAACAACTAAAGATCAAACTTAATTGATCTTAAAGTTTTAATAATTGATGAAATATCCATGGTTAGGGCAAAAATGCTGACTTTTGTGGACTTTCGTCTTAAGCAAATCTTCAGTAATAGAGAAGCTGCTTTTGGAGGTGTGTCCGTTATTTTTTTTGGTGATCTAACTACGTCCTATTGGTGATAGATGGATATTTCATTCCATTTCTGAATTGCATAATCCCTATAGTGTCATCTTTGTGGCAATGCTTCAAGTTCTTTGAACTTACAGAGATAATGCGTCAGAGAAATGATCATCCCTTTGCCATAGCTTTAAATAATATGGCATCTGGCCAAATGTCCGCGGAAGATATAGCTCTATTTCGCACAAGAATTTGCAGTAGTGAGCAAGTCCTAGATGACGTGATTCATCTGTTCGAAACCAATGCCGATGTTGATAGGTTTAATTCAATAAAGCTTAACTTAATTTCAAGTGAGCAACATGTAGCAAGTGCAAAGGATTTCGTGAAAGCTACACACTTAACGAACTTGGCTAAAAATAGAATTCTCGAATCCGTGAAAGATTTTAAAACTGCCCAAACGCAAGGTCTTACTTATTCCCTGATATTAAAGGCCTCTGCTAAGTATATGGTGACAGTTAATATTGACACTGCTTATGGTCTTGTCAACGGAGCAACTGGTATTTTAAAGGACATAGGTTCCAGCTCATCCACTCCTTCTATTTTGTAGATAAAATTTTTCGAAGAAAGTGTAGGAGTTAATGCGTGTGCTAAATGCTCACATCATCAGAAGTCTTCTTGGACTCCAGTACAGAAAACTATTAAAAGTTTTCAATTTTTAACAAATAAGCAAGTGACAATTGATCGTGAGCAATTTCCTGTAGTACCTGCTGAGGCTATTACTATTTATAAAAGCCAAGTAGTTCATACGAATCAAAGAATGCGACGTGAAGCATTGTATGTGGCTTGCAGTAGAGCAACCAATGCATCTGGTCTCTATATAATTGGTGAGTTTTTCCCACCAAAACCTGATGCTAGCTCACTTGTTAATCAGGAATTAATTCTCTTACGGTCTGAAAAAATCCTAAGGGCTCATTTCGATCATTTGAGCAACGATACAGCCTTCAACACAATTTTTCATAATACTGAGAGTCTGAATTGCCATTTTCCTGATATTTCGTCAGATCAACTTATGTTGAAATCCAATATTCTGTGCTTTGTTGAAACCAACACATTTTCAAATGAGCTTTTTGATATTTCAGGTTTTTCTACCGCTATCCGATTAGATATAGACGAAAGTTGCACAAGACGACAAAAACGAGGTATTATGGTTTACATTAAAAATGAATTCTTCCATGATGCAAATCATACTTGAACAGGTCGACATTTTGAAGGACCACATGTGTTTGAATTTGCTTTCGTCAGATACAAATTCATCACATTTTTAATCGTATATAGAAGTTCAACATATTCTTTGCGAAAATTTGAAATGGAATTTAAGGAAGTATTCCCACAGTTTAATTTATTAGAAAGTAGGCATTCAGTCATCTTAGGTGATTTCAACTTGTGCTTGAAAACCATGTCAGGTTGTTGTTGTCTTCTAAATTTAGATTCATCAACAACCAAGTCCGATACCCACATTGATTGGGTGATTCCAAATTAACCAAGTGGCACTAGTAGCGCGCGCACATATGTGACAATGTATAGCCACCAGAGTGGAATTTCTTTAGGGCTTGATTTAAAATTGTTTGTAGAGCAGTAGGTCTTAAATTAAAATACAAAGATATATGTATTATATACAATATAGTATTATTTTCTTTAAGTCTATATTAATATAATTTTTTTTAAATAAATAGCATTATTATTATTATATTATATTATTTTATTATTATTATTATTTTCTTTGAATTTATTTATTTATAAATTGTAATTTAATTTTTTTTATTAGTATGTAAACTATGGTAATTTTAGTTGGGGAGCATGGAAGTGACTTAAAAACTTATTTCCAGTCGACTCGAAGGTTCTATAAATTAACATTGATCCCCATTGATGTTTCGATGGCCTCCTCGTGGTGTTCCCTGGATACCGATTATAATAATAATAATCGGAAGCTAATTCGAGCGGCGACTTTTACGATTTAAGATACATTTTTAAATTTATTTGTTTTAATAAATGCCCCTTTGTAAACATAGCATCATGCATACGGACTGTGAATGAGTATTCCGCAGTCGGTAGCGCCCGACTGCAAAGTTCTTGTTTAAAATGAAATAAACAACAAACATGTTTGCAATGGGAAAACCCTTATTTTTATACCCTGAACCCATTGAAAATGGGAAATCAGGGTATAATGTTTTTGTGTAAAAGTATGTAACAGGCAGAAGGAATCATCGCAGACCCCATAAAGTATATATATTCTTGATCAGCACGACGAGCTGAGTCGATATAGCCCTGTCCGTCTGTCCGTCCGTCCGTCCGTCCGTCCGTCCGTCCGTCCGTCCGTCCGTCCGTCCGTCCGTCCGTATGAACGCCGAGATCTCAGAAGATATAAGAGCTAGAGAGCTGAAATTTTTTGTGCATACTCGTGTATACCATACGCAGTACGAGTTTGCTTTATTTTTTCGATAACTCATCCGATAACTTTTTTATCGAGAATAATCGAAAAATTGATTTTGTTTTTTGAGCCTCATTGGAGCACTATTAGACATAGAGACTTCAGATTTACTGTGTATATATATATGATGAATACAAACATTTTATCATCAACAGATTTTGGATACCACGCCCCCTTCGCCCCCAATTTGTAAAAAACGTATTTCAAGTACTAGAGACTTGTGCTTTGGAATGTACACACATTTTGACCATATAATTACGTCCTGAAAGTTTCATTAAGATCGTGTGTTTACAAAAGAAGTTATTCACCAAGAAAATTCTCATACTATTGCCCACACTGCAGCGCAGCCCAAGCGCAGTCGCTGCTTACTGCGCAGTTAGCAGAGCGCTGGCAGAATGGAGGGTTCAGGGTATCTCCTAGTCGAGCAGTCTCGACTAGAGTCTTCTTACTTGTTATACCCTGAACCCATTGAAAATGGGAAATCAGGGTATAATGGTTTTGTTAAAATGTATGTAACAGGCAGAACGGGGCGTGGCAGACCCCACAAAGTATATATATTCTTAATCAGGGCGACGAGCTGAGTCGATTTAGCCCTGTCCGTCTGTCCGTCCGTCCGTCTGTCTGTCCGTATTTTTGAACGCGTCGATCTCAGAAGATACAAGAGCTAAAGACTTCAACTTTTTTTTAAAATGTCCGTATATATCACGCGGATATCGAGTTTATCACTAAAAAACGATAACTCATTCCGATACTTTTTTATCGATAAAAAACCTTATCGAAGATCACTAAAAAAATTGTATCTCCTACATCTTTCAAGCTAGAGTCTCCAAATTTAAAATGTATATTAAGACGCATGTCATACAATTTCGGTTTTTGTTAAAATTTACCCCCCACCCCCAAATCCACCCCCTCACCCTAATCTTTGTAAAAGTCGTATATCAAATACTAGAGACTTGTACTTCGGTATACACATACATTTATACATCATGATTACGTTCTAAAAGTTGCATTACGATCGTACGTCTAGAAATTAAATTATTCAACAAATAAGTTCTCCTAATATTGCCAACACTGCAGCGCAGCCCAAGCGCGATCGCCTGTATATGTGAGTGTGTGTGTGTGCGTGTATTTGTTTGCATGAGTGCGTGTGTGGGTGCTAATTATTATTGAAATATGAGTTGCTTGTAGGGTTCAGGGGATCTCGTAGTCGAGCAGTCTCGACTAGAGCTTTCTTACTTGTTGCTATATATAAGTCAGTTATTATTTTTACATATTATAATTTGAATTTTCAGACGATTTATTTGTTATGGTATTTAGAGTGGTATTGTTTTTTGTTACCCCGCACCCCTGAATCCACTCCCTCCCCTCGTATATCATATACTAGAGACTTGTGCTTCGGTATACACATACATTTAAACATTATGATTGCGTTCTGAAAATTTCATAACAATCGTACGTCTACAAATTAAATTTTCCAACAAATAAACTCTCATTATATTTCAAACACTGCAGCGCAACCCAAGCGCAGTCGCCTGTATATGCGTGTGCGTGTCCGAATTAGTATTGAAATATCAGTTGCTTGGAGGGTTCAGGGGATCTCGTAGTCGAGCAGTCTTGACTAGAGCTTTCTTACTTAAGTTTGTTTGCATTCTATCTAATAAGCAGTAAACCAGTCCTGCAAATAACAATTTCCCAGATCATTTGTAATTTTTGATTCAAGATACATACTCCTGGTTTGCAAAAAGCTCTTCGAGACAAATAACCTATAGAAAATTAAATGAATGCAAAAATGATGGATGCATATACATATGTATATATTTATGTATAGTTTGTGTTCGTGAAAACAATGTATACTATAATTCCCTGTTCGTCTCAAATTTTTGTAATTAGTCTAATCCGTGAAGTTTATATAATGCCATACTGATTCTTATTATTTTTTTTATTATATATATATATATACACCATTGAAAAAATCTATAGAAATAGCAGTTATGCAGAATCGAAGAGCAGTAGGATGAACTTAAATTGCACTTGGCGTTAGCTGTAACCGTCAAAAGCTGCCACGAGACAACAATTTTGCAAGAACTGTTTTCTGATGATAATATTCAACTACCAGTTTGATTTTAAAAATACCAAATTTTCCGCCAGCAGCTAGTTTACAATATTTCCTGCATTCGGCAGTTGAAAAAGACAAGATCTGACCAGTAAAAGGCCAAGTTAGCAACCCTAAATAATTTATAATACTTATTATTTTAAATTTAAACCCTACTTCTTAATTTATCCTACAGCGAAAGAAATACAATTGCACAGGACAAAGTGCACATCAATAATTAAAAAAGTTCTGGCCCCGCACTTCGAAGAAGAGTTGAAAATTGAAGTAGGGGAAAACAAGTATAGCTTGTTAATTGATGAGTCGACCGATGTTTCAATTAATAAGATGTTAGGTAAGAAAATATCTTTAGCACCTAAACAATTTCAATAATTACATTTGAATTTTCTTCAGGTGTCGCCATAATCTATTATAGCCATCAGCGGATGGAAATAACGCCAACACTATTAGGTCTGATTGAACTGGAAAATGGAGACGCAGAGAGTATTGCCAAGTGCCTATTGTCCGAATTAATAAAACGGCAAATTCCGGTTAAAAAGCTTTTTGGCATTGGAACAGATAATGCCAGTGTAATGGTGGGTAATAAGAAAAGT
Source organism: Drosophila navojoa (assembly GCF_054131105.1). Lineage (NCBI taxonomy): Eukaryota > Metazoa > Arthropoda > Insecta > Diptera > Drosophilidae > Drosophila > Drosophila navojoa. Next base: position 35,842 of record NW_028301752.1, read on the forward strand.
GTTTTTGTCGAATTGAAGAAGGTTGTACCGTCCTTAGTATTAATAAAATGTGTGTGCCATTCGGTACAATTGGCGGTGAATGCAGCATGCAAAAAAATCACTGCCAATGTCGCTTGAATTTATTGTCAGCGAAACCTATTCTTGGTTCGCAAAAAGTTCAAGTAGACAGATGGCTTACAAAAGATTGTACGAAGCCATAAATAATGATAAGGTATGGTGGAGTTGTTATATTTGTGTTACATACATAAAATTAACATTATTCTTCCAGATTATTAATTTGTGTACCTGTTTTATATATTAACCACGTACTAAATATATGCGTTGTCCTGAAACTTGTCCCAAGTAAATATTATATGTTATATGTTGTAGTGTTTGAATTTGAATTAATTTTTGTTTTTATATATATTGTTTTTCAATAAGGAACCCCTTCAGATTCCCAGGGTGTGGCTCTCTATTGAGCATGCCGTGAAACGCATATTAGCTCAGTGGATAGAGTTAAAGCTCCACTTTGAGACATCAGCTCTGGCAGAGAAATGCCACAAAGCAACAATTTTAAGTGATTTATACACGGGCACAAATTATTTGTACCTTATATTTTTAAAACCCATTCTTGAAGTGATGCAACGGATCAATAAAAACTTTCAGTCAAATAAGTCAAACCCGACTAAGCTATTGGGCGACTTAATATTTGGAATAAATTACCTTCGCTCAAAGGTAATACCACCTGACTGCGAAATTAATATTCTAGAAGAACCATTTGAGACCCATACAAAACGTGATTTATATCTAGGATACGAGTTTGAAACTCATTTTAAAAAAATCAAAAACAACATCGATGATGAGGCAGAGTTGACTATTCGTCAACATTGCACGGAATTCATTATTGAATTAATTTGTCAACTGAAGCATAGGTTCAAGAATTCTTTTTGCATTATATTTAAATATTAAATAACATTTTTTTTTTTATAATTTTCAGATTGCCAGATAACTTAAAAATCTTGAAAAATATAGACATTTTCTCAGTCGAAAATATTTTGCGAGCTAACAAACAATCGATAGTAGAAATTTTGGAGATCTTTGATAAAAAAGGCGAAGAAATTGAAAAAATTGTTTGTCAATACAATACAATTCATCTTCAGCGATGGGAAAACCAAGAGAACACGTTAGCGTTTTGGGCAGAAGTGAAAACGTTTATGGATTCTGCTGGCAACAGACAGTTTCAAGATTTGGCAGTATTTGCCTTAAATTTGTTGTCGCTGCCATGGTCGAATGCGGAAGTGGAGCGCGTGTAAGTTAACACAAACATAGCATAAGCATATTTCTCTCTCACTTGCCGAAGCTTGTGACATGGTGCTGACGAAACTGTATTAAATTCAGCGCCCTGACCACAGCGGACAGCAACAGTAATCTGACTCCTTACATTTGTGTGCGGGTGTCAGCATTATTGTCGAGCAAATCGGCACGCCGATTCGCTGTCCCACACTTTAGTTTTAGTTCTGTTTTGTATTCACGAGAAAACGTCACGATAAATTCATTACTCCGGCACCAGCCATCGATACGCAGTTAGGTAAGTTGTTATTTTTTAAAAAATACTTACGTACAACATATTTCAAAAAAATTAAATTTCCTTCTTATTCAGATTTGGATTACGTCGAAACGGAACTTGCTGCCATAACTATGAAGCGCCTGAAAAATTTTTGCGCTAAATCGGCACAAACATGAATGTCTTAGAATCTGAAAATGAAACACTCAACGAAGTGTTAATAAAGTTGCATGAAAATGTATAAATTTACTTAAACTTTTTGTTTTATTGAAGAAAAATTTTTTAGTCCTATTTTTTTGTCCTATTAAAAAAATCTGTCCGTTTTTTGTCCTATTTTCTGGGTCAATCTGTCCTATTTTTTCGCCAAGCCAGCGGCAACACTGGAGCGCTCAACCGAAATGGTCCCAATTCCGTATGAAGCACAGCTGTGAGCCATTTTTTATACTCTCTCTCTCGCTCTCTATGGTCGCTGAAATCATCACTCTCAGCCGCGCACAAAATTGAAATTTTTGTCCGCGACGATCCCAGCTCTTTCCTTTTAAGTGAAGGGTATACCGAAATTTGTAAAGCGTGTGCCACGTTCATACAAAATGCTAGCTTTTTCATGATTATTTCTAAAAAGGGTATGAAAGTGTTGATGCTCATAATGAAAATGTTTTCGCGAAGAGCATGCACACACACAGTCTCCGTTGCTACATGTATTATGAGCATTTGTATGCCTGTGTGCGAAGCTCTTGCTGCCTGTAGAAATTTTGAAGCCCAGCATTTGCATTTGGTCGATCATGAGAAGTGCTCACATACATACATATGTACATTTGATTGTGTGTACGCATGCGATGCGATGGATTAGCACTTGTAGAAGCATTTGTTTGCATATTTGCCTTTACATGTGCGTGTGTGTATGTGCATGTGTGTATGCATGGGACATGAACATTGGCGTGTGCCTACCTCAACTTAGAATTGGTTGACCGAATTAGGGCTCGAATTGCAGAATCGCTTGTCTATTTATGTAAGTACCTTTTATTTTTTATACCCTGAACCCATTGAAAATGGGAAATCAGGGTATAATGTTTTTGTGTAAAAGTATGTAACAGGCAGAAGGAATCATCGCAGACCCCACAAAGTATATATATTCTTGATCAGCACGATGAGCTGAGTCGATATAGCCCTGTCCGTCTGTCCGTCCGTCCGTCCGTCCGTCTGTCCGTATGAACGCCGAGATCTCAGAAGATATAAGAGCTAGAGAGCTGAAATTTTGTGTGCATACTCGTGTATACCATACGCAGTACGAGTTTGCTTTATTTTTTCGATAACTCATCCGATAACTTTTTTATCGAGAATAATCGAAAAATTGATTTTGTTTTTTGAGCCTCATCGGAGTACTATTAGATGTAGAGACTTCAAATTTACTGTGTATATATATATGATGAATACAAACATTTTGTAATCAACAGATTTTGGATACCACGCCCCCTTCGCCCCCAATTTGTAAAAAACGTATTTCAAGTACTAGAGACTTGTGCTTTGGAATGCACACACATTTTGACCATATAACTACGCCCTGAAAATTTCATTAAGATCGTATGTTTACAAGAGAAGTTATTCACCAAGTAAATTCTCATACTATTGCCCACACTGCAGCGCAGCCCAAGCGCAGTCGCTGCTTACTGCGCAGTTAGCAGAGCGCGGGCGCGGGAGGGTGGATGCATGTGTATGTATGTGTGCGTGCATAAAATAAGTGCAGAATGATAAGAATATCAGCTTGGAGGGTTCAGGGTATCTCCTAGTCGAGCAGTCTCGACTAGAGTCTTCTTACTTGTTATCAATGATCGTGTGCTTGCCTATTGAAGTCATTAATTTATAAAAACAATTGTTTCAAATAAGAATTTGTTTAATTTCATATCATTAATTTAATATAATTAGAAATAAAATAATTAATATAAAATTAAAAAACATAACATTCAACACGTATCAACAAATCAACAAAAACAAAGATTATTTATTAATAAAAGTTTAAATTATATGATCAATATGTATATATACATATACATATATATACAAAAATGAAAATTCCCTGGCGACGATCCCATTGGCCTTCTGATGAGTATACCACACTGTTGAAAGATTTTACAATATTTATGTAAAAATAAAATTTTTTTGTTATGTTTTGTTTTTGTTATTTATTGTTATTGTTTTTACTTACATGTATACATATCCACATACACACATATGTACATGCATATGTGCAAATCTTTATTCTTGCTGCCCTGTGCTGTTAATAATGTAAGTGCGTATACATATACACATTTACAGTCCCTTGCTACATGTATGGGCTTTTGTGTGCGTGCGGCGCGATAGTCAATTCTTTCTCAGTATTTTCGTCAATATTCAGTTAAAGTCCCGTTTTACATGTATGAATAAGCTATTATGTGTTAGTATGGGAAACTATTCTTGCTGCCTGAGGAATATTGTGTGTATGCTCATAATACGTGAACATTAGCTTGTGACTGCCACGGGCTTTTAATTGTGCGAGCGATTTGGAATTAAATTTGCTAAACATTATTTAATTATTATTTACATGTAAGTGATTTTTCTATTGTTAAGAATCGTGTCAATATTTTTATAAGTTTCTTTAAAAAATAAATGGGTAAAACTAGTATTTTAAAGAAATCACGAGGAAGTGGGGATAAATGCATTATTGAAGCGAATGGTGCTAGTTATAGAAAATGTTCAGTTAATTTTCCCGTTAGGTTATTTTCGTTTCCATCAAAGGAATTTTATTTAAATAAGTGGATAAAAGCTTGCAATTTACCAAATAATTTCAATTGGAAAAGAGCTAAAATATGTAGAAGGCATTTTGAAAGAAAATATATTGGTAAATGTAAGCTAAGAGTCAATGCAGTTCCAACCCTACACTTGTGCAATATAGATTTCCATTGAATTAACGTTGCTGATCTTAATACTGATATTTATGAAATTGACAGTCAAGAAGAGGATATTGAACCTTATAAGTATCAAAAGAATAGTTTAGGTAAAATTTTGAATGAGTTTGATAAGTCGTCTGCCACAGAGCAGCAGCATCAAAGCGTTCAAAATGAAAGTGACGGGGAGGAAAACTTGGCGAACCTTTTGTTCGAAAAGAGAGAAAAATTAGGTTTATTATAGGAAAAAATATTATGATATGGGAGTAGAGCTTGAAAGAGTACAGGGAGAATTACTTAATTTACAGAAAAAATATTCTGCTTTAAAAAATGCCTCGAGACACAGAAACACTTATTATAGAATTAGAAAGGTAAAAAAGCATGTTAATGTCTTCACGACAATTAACAATTTACCTCATGTTTCTGAAAATTCAAAAGTATTATGTAGAATGCTTTTGAAAAATAATCATGTCTCTAACAGTGCTGAAAGGGCAATTGCCCAAAATATTAATTTTTATTCAGCTAGGACATATGATTGTCTTAGGGATGTTCTTAATTTAAGACTCCCATGTAAGAAATCTTTAAATCGATGGGCGATTTTGAAAAATTTAGTTTAGTATGTTTTAAGCTATACGGTTTCAGCCCGTGGCATAAACCATACTGACCTGAAAAATAAAGTAGAAGAAAATATTGGACTATCGCAAACATAGGGGCTTAATGTCAAAGCCGTTGTTTGCGATCAGGGATCCAATAATAGAGCAGTTTTCAATAGATGGGGTATTAATTTAAATAATTCTTCATTTGAAGTCAATGGCGAAGAAATTTTTGCAATATTTGATGCACCGCATCTAATAAAATCTCTTCGAAATATTCTTTTAAAGAATAATATTTCAACACCTGATGGCACAGTTTCATGGGGAATAATAAGAAAATTATATGAAACTGAAACCAAAAATTTAACTCGCTTATGTCCGAAATTAACTCTAAAACATGTCAGTCCGAATTGTTTTGAAAAAATGAAAGTTAAATTTGCCACACAAATCTTTAGCCACAGTGTAGCTTCTGCGATACGCACTGTTATAGATTCAGGTTGATTTGCTGATTGCAAAGACAGTGCAGTTGCAACGGCAATATTTATTGAAAAAATTAATAACCTCTTTGATTGCTTAAATAGTCATGTGCTATTTGATAGCAATCCTTATAGATGTGCTCTTAGGGAGAAAAATAATATTCACGCATACCTTCTGGAAATGCGTGATTATTTTCAAAATCTGCATTATCCACACAAAGTGTATTGCATTGATGGGATGATAATTACAATCTCATCGGTAATTGCTTTGGCAGAAAATATTTGGAGTGACAAGAATGATCTGTTCTTTGTTGCCACATCCAAATTAAATCAAGATCCGTTAGAGAATTTATTTTATTTGATTAGATGTCGGGGAGGAACAAATAGTAATCCAACAGTATTCGAATTCAATACAATACTGTCTAAAATGCTATCCATGAAAATGTTGACATCAACTTCGGTATCTGGAAATTGTATTCCAGATGAAGATTTGATGTTGGCCAATATCATAAAAGATAGCGGGTCCCAATTATCTGTTTTTCATGAACAATGTAATTCATCTCAGACTCCAACAGATATTGAACCTTTAGATGATGATTTAGAAATAGAATTGTCATTAGATACAACCATTGCCAATATACAAAATGATTTTAATGAAAATGCATTGCGATATTTTGCTGGGTATCTTCTGCCCAAACTGTTGCAGCAAAACACTGATTGCGAAGTTTGTACAAATCTTCTAAAATCATCTGACGAAATGCAGTGTTCTTCTGAGTATTTGATACTCAATAAAAATTTTCATTACATAAATAGATATCTTAAATTGAAGGCCCCTTCCGACCATTTTTACAATTTGATAAAGCTGCATTTCGAAACATTTAGGACAATTTTCGAAAAGAAGCCATACATCGCTCGCATTAAAGAGAAAATTGTTCTGTACTGCATGCACGCTACAGCAAAATCATCTTTAGATAAGGAATGGTTTTCCCCCACCCATCCTTGCTGCCAGCACCGAAAATTTATTATTGATCAGTTTGTTTTAATTTTAATTAGGAAAAATTGTAAGTGGCAAACCGAAAAGATTGTTGGTAAAATCAACATAAATAAACGTAAATTAAAAATAATTAAAGAATAGGTAGTTAACTATATATTGGCGCGATTCTTAATAATAGCAATAACTTTTAACACTTCCTCCGCGGAGCTGATCAAAAGTCGTCCGCACAATTAAAAGCCCTTGGCAGGCGCAAGTCAAATTCATGTGTTATAGACATTCATATGTGCATACATATGTACGTACATATATGTATACGCACGTACATTATTAACAGCACAGGGCAGCAATAATAAAGATTTGCACATATGCATGTATGTGTGTATGTGGATATGTATACATGTAAGTAAAAACAATAACAATAAATAACAAAAACAAAACATAACAAAAAAATTTTATTTTTACATAATCATTGTAAAATCTTTCAACAGTGTGGTATACTCATCAGAAGGCCAATGTGATCGTCGCCAGGGAATTTTCATTTTTGTATATATATGTATATGTATATATATACATACATACATATGTACATATTGATCATATAATTTAAACTTTTATTAATAAATAATCTTTGTTTTTGTTGATTTGTTGATACGTGTTGAATGTTATGTTTTTTAATTTTATATTAATTATTTTATTTCTAATTATATTAAATTAATGATATGAAATTAAACAAATTCTTATTTGAAACAATTGTTTTTATAAATTAATGACTTGTAACGAGTTACGTTATCAAGCGCAGATGGTAGAATAGGAGGATTAGAGCAGTGCACGCGCTGGATCCGGCCAATGGGTCATCGGGAGAAGGGAAGGGGGTAAGAAGAGGGGAACTGCGACTCCTAGCGCTGCTAAAATATATTTATTAATATAAATCGCGTGCAAACGATTATCTTCGGCCACTTGCTTAGAAGAGAGAAAAGAAGAGAGAGAGAGATAGAACAGATTTAGACACACACAAACATACCTGTCCAAGCTGGGTCTCGCTGCGCAAGCAAATATGTGCCTGCTCAGCGAACGTCGGCCTTAGATATTAAGGCGACCGACCGTGCCCACCCTACCTTGGTCGCTGGCTACCTGCCTATATTCTCAGCGACCCCTTTCCCAGCTTGGAGAGCTAAAAACCTATAGGAACGCGCCGCATGGCCCCAAAATAAGGAAACTTAATTAAGCTTCATTGGATTTAATCTTAACAAAATAATCATACATATTTAGTAGTTTTGAGCATGAAGAATAAGTAAATATAAGGAGACGAAAAAAGCTTTTGGGGAGCTTTTTCTCTCAGCCTTAAACCAGCTGATCGAAATGGGGAATGGAGAAGTGGAATAGAGAGGTTAATAATTATGCATTAAGTTCTTTCTTTTTATGCAGCGGGTGTTAATACCGCTGACGGAGAGTAAAAAAAAATAAATATGGAAAATTGTTAAATATATAATATAGCTCCACTTACGGTGCTGTCCCGCGATGAAAGCGCTTCCATTTCGGTTTGGCTGCAAGCTGTGCTAACAAAAAAATATATATGCAACTACAAAAAAAATATAATGCACAAAATGCGAATGGGAAATGTTCATCGGGAGGAGGTGGAGGTTAAGCTTAATGACTAATATTATTTTTAAATTATTCTACTATTTAATTATTATTTTGTTCATAGTGAAGTGCAAACAAAAAAGATAGACTCTGTCCCTATAATGCAAATTAACACATCAATATTCGCCAAAAGTTGGCCTTCTTAAATAAAATGGGCAATGATTATTGTGCAACAGGTGCAGGTGTGGAGATATAAGATGCGGTATTCTGCGGCACTGCTTAAATGTGTTTGTGCGCAGAGGCTGCCATCCAAATAGCACGATGTGTATATCTAGTATGCGCGGATGCACGTCGGCAAAAAAAAGAATTAAAATTTTTGCTGGGTGCCAAACCTGCAAAGAGGTTTGTGCGAAATAATGTTAGGCATTTAATCTGACTTATGGAAATGCCACTACTTTCTTCTTACCGAATTCATTAGTTTGGCACTTGCACAAAAGAAATAGTACTTTAAATTAAAAATTTAACTTTAATATTAAATTTTCACTATGGCACAGTGTGATTTTTGCACAACCTTTTCAGTCGGTGGTTCAGATTGGAAAAGAAAGAGGAAATATGGCCGATCCCATGAAGCGGCAAGTCATTCGCTTGGGAACAGTTTTTTATGGCCTAGGTGAGAGTGACAATTTCTCCTGTTAAATCCAGATTTGGGATTGCCACATCCGTGATCGCGTGATCAACTTTTCCAAGCCACTCCAAGCTCAGCGGATTGCCTACTTTTAGGCTGTTTTTTTTTTCTATTCCAGCGCCACTACAGACTTCAATAGGCAAGCACACGATCATTGATAAAAAATAAAAGGTACTTACATAAATAGACAAGCGATTCTGCAATTCGAGCCCTAATTCGGTCAACCAATTCTAAGTTGAGGTAGGCACACGCCAATGTTCATTGTCCCATGCATACACACATGCACATACACACACGCACATGTAAGGCAAATATGCAAACAAATGCTTGCTTCTACAAGTGCTAATCCATCACATCGCATGCTCATAATACATGTAGCAACGGAGACTGTGTGTGTGCATGCTCTTCGCGAAAACATTTTGATTATGAGCATCAACACTTTCATACCCTTTTTAGAAATAATCATGAAAAAGCTAGCATTTTGTATGAACGTGGCACACGCTTTACAAATTTCGGTATACCCTTCACTTAAAAGGAAAGAGCTGGGATCGTCGCGGACAAAAATTTCAATTTTGTGCGCGGCTGAGAGTGATGATTTCAGCGACCATAGAGAGCAAATACGAAGTATAGCGGTCGACCAACTTAACAGTTTCGAGCTGTAGAAAAAATTTGTTCTATATGTCTAGTCTATGTGTTCTCTGGTCAGTGATTACATTTAGCTAGAATGCAAGCGAACTTATAGCAGAATTGGTTAGATTCGATATTTTTTCGATTTTCCAATATCATGTTTACATTGGTAGAGAAGTTCTGGGCCAAGGTTTTTAATTATAAAGACTCGGCCTTCACTAATCTTTATGAACCCTTCGAGCAGAGCAAATGATATTTCAATATAATGCACACACACACACGCACATACAAACAAACACAAGCACACACACGCACATATACAGACGATTGCGCTTGGGCTGCGCTGCAGTGTTGGCAATATAAATAAAAATTTGTTGAATAATTTAATTTCTAGAAATACGATTTTAATGAAACAAGAAGTTTAATACCAAGAACTTTCGATAAACTGTATAAATGATTTCTCCAAGTCATTCAGTCTCGAAATTGCACACTTACCAGTTTTTTACAGAAAAAAACAAGACGCACGCGTCATGACAGGGCCAAAGAGAGCGTATACACAGAATTAAAAATAGTTTACACTCATTATACCCTGAAGCCATTGAAAATGGGAAATCAGGGTATAATGGTTCTGTTAAAAGTATGTAACAGGCAGAAGGAGGCGTGGCAGACCCCACAAAGTATATATATTCTCGATCAGGGCGACAAACTGAGTCGATTTGGCCTTGTCTGTCCGTATGTATGAACGCGTCGATCTCTAAAGATATATGAGCTAGAGGCTTCAAATTTTTATACTCATTCACGAAGTGAATTAGTATATTGGTTTTGTGCAATGTCCGTCGTGTCTGTCCGTATGAACGCAGTTCATTTCGCCGCTATTGAAGCTAGAGACTTGAAATTTGGAACACATACTCGTGTATAACTCCGATCTATAAAGTGTTTAAAATTCCGATCCGCCCACTAGGGGCGTGGCAAATCGGAAAATGCATTTTCCGATATACCAGAAATCAATGTTAGTTGAAGAGCTAGAAAGTTGAAATTTGGTATGTAGATCCGCGTTGATCCCTCAATTCCAAAAAGCTATGGTGGATATATCTACGTCCATTGGGGGCGTGGCAAATCAGATAAAACTGTATCTCATAAAGTTCTAAAGCTAGAGCGTTGAAATTTCGCACGTGAGCTAATGCTATAATTCTATAATGACTGATTAAAAAATTATATGTCTACGCCTACTGGGGGCGTGGCAAATCGGACCTGAATATATAGTGATTTTTCAAATTTGGCTATATTTTAGGCACTATTGAAGCCAGAGATTTGAAATTTGGTATATATACGCGAGTTGACCTCTCAAGTCCACAAGCTATAGTGGATATATGTGCGCCCAAAGGGGGCGTGGCAAACCGCAAAAACTTTATATCTCCTACAGTTTAGGAGCTAGAAGTTTCAAATTTGGATAGTTTGAGTTACTGGTAACCTCCTCTATCGATTGCCCCAAAAATAATTGTCACGCCTCTTTGGGGGCGTGGCATATCAAAAATACCCTGTAATTTTCAAATTTTTTGAGCGTAAGCATTCAAATTTTGCATTTACGTTACCGTTAGCTCTTTCTAAGAACTGGCCAAAAATGAGGTGTCTACGGGCGTGGCAATCGGCATTTGTAGTATCAAATTGCGACATTTATATGCTTGAGCTATCTATGTATGTACATGTATATACAAATAGGCTTAATAGGCATTGATAACACGGAAGGAAACATTTTTATAAAATTTAGATATTTAAAAATATAAAAGAAAGCTAAAATAACAAAATTTGCAATTTACAAAAAAAGAGTTTTCCGCGGGATTTGAACTCGCACCCAAGCCATGTTTGTCAAAATAACAAGCACAAATTTACCCGGCGCCTTTGCCAACAGCGCTACCGCCTACTGTGAACAAACATATTTAAAATGAAATCCCAAAATGAGATTCTTGTTATGACGCATTATAGAAAAGAAGAGCCAGAGTAGAGGATGATAAATTTGCATTACATACACATACGAATGAGCGCGTGCATAAGAAAGGCTGGAATGCTTGATGCTACATATGCGTGAGGACTTATGTACATACATATACATGCATAAATGGGTACATACACACATGAGGGCTTTTTAAGAAGAAACAAATTTAAACTTATAAAATTGTTCAATTAGAAAAAAGAATAAAATAAATATCTATTTTATAAAAAACGAAATATGTATGAAAAAAAACACAACCTTAATGGGGACTTGAACCTCCGCCGCTGTAACATAACTTGCGACGCCTTTAGCGCCCACGTTATCGCTTTGCTTTACAGACTGGTAGCTAAAATACAATAAGCTAATAACAGAGCGTCATCTGACAAAACTACAACAACAGCTAGAAAATCCAGAAATCATCGCAATTCTTAGAATGCTAAAAAGCGCGCTTTTGTAATGTAAGCAAGCGCTAAAGAATCTGCAATAGGTGTGACCGAAAGCTATCAACGAAAATTACCATACATTTGTACTCAAAAAGTGCACGATCAATATAATAATTATCGATTACTCGATAAAAATTACCAAAAGCTACAATATAATCAAAAAGCATAATTGTTTTGTACTAATTTTTTTTTAAAGCCAAATTAAATTAAATTTACAAAGGGACTGTGAATGAGTATTCCGCAGTCGGTAGCGCCCGACTGCAACGTTCTTACTTGTTTTTAAATGTCTGTGTATAGCGCGCATATCGAGTTTATCACTAAAAAACGATAACTCAATCCGATATTTTTTATCGATAAAAAACCTAAAGCTAGAGTGTTCAAATTTTAAATATACATTAAGACGCATTTTAACAATTTCGGTTTTTGTTAAAATTTTCCAACCGCCCCTATATCCACCCCCTCACCCTCATCTTTGTAAAAGTCGTATATCAAATACTAGAGACTTGTGCTTCGGTATACACATACATTTATACATCATGATTACGTTCTGAAAGTTTCATTACGATCGTACGTCTTGAAATTAAATTTTTCAACAAATAAGTTCTCATAATATCGCCAAAAGTGCAGCGCAGCCCAAGCACAGTCGCCTGTATATGCGTGTGCGTGTGTGTGTGGTTATTGTTTTGGTGGGTGGGGATGTATTATTATAGAGGTTTGTAGGTTTCAGTCTCGACTAGAGATTTTTATTATTATTATTATTATTATTATTATTATTATTATTAATTATTAATTATTATTATTATTATTATTTTATTTTATTTTATTATTATTGATTAATTATTATGTATTATTGATTAGGAGGAATTTTTGTAATTTTATGGAATTTGAGTACTGAGCTGTGTGTAAATGGATTTTCTGTAAATGACAGATACTCGTAACTCCCCACTGTGTTTAATTACTTCGAAATATGTAAAGTATGTGAAAAAAATGCATACAATCCGTAGTCAAGAACTTAAATGAACAATATTGAGTCTCGTTATAATAGATATCGGAAAAAATGGCTATAACCTTAATCGATCTAGGACAAACCAGTTAAATTACCTTTTAGCACAACTTCTGGCCATTAACGAGGCGTTAGCCAGCTGAAGTCATAGAACTGTCAGGTCCTTAACCTTCAATATGGGCTGACTTTGCTACAACAACCAAAAATTATAGAGCAAGAGTGACTAAAGCAATGGTGAACAATTCCTATCGAAACATAAATATGTCACTTTCGCTTTCGAAACGGGTCAGGCGGGACACAACCGAACCGGAGTCACAGAACTCGCTGGACTCACAGGACTCGAATTGTCGATTTGATTACAAAATCGATTCACGTCGTGTCTGCTCAAACTCCCTTACTTAAGACCCCTAATTGTTTAAATATAAAACATGACCAATTGAGAGCAGCTCGATGTTCAAAGTGCTTGTCAGTCTGTCTGGACTGTCTATATGTTTTGCCGTCTGTCTATATGTCCCTGCCATTTATTGTGCGTGGTCATTACGCCTATGCCACCCTGTTTATGTCCTTCCATTTTTAATGGCACCTCATCAAGGGTTGCTAACCCACGCCCACTCCACGCCCCGACCTGGTGTTTTTGGTCAGGTTATTAAGTAGTTTTATTACTCGCACGTCCAGCAGGCAAATGGATTGATGCAAATATATAACCAGGCAAAACTAATTACTTTGATAGGTATAGCAACTCCATAAATATTTTAACGATTGTTTTTTTCAATTTCTGTACTTGCAAAGGAAGAAAGTCCAAGTTAAAAATAGACTGCTTGCTTCAAGCCAATACGCAAATTGGATAGCATTTAGTTAAAAATCAAAAGGCTCTATAGATAATCGTGTATATATGAGGAATTGAAATGAAAAAATTTACTCAAGTCTTATTTGTTGTATTTATTTGTCTATAAGGCGTGTTATCTAGGTGTATTCGTTCTCAAAAGGAAAGAGTATATTCGATTTATGATGAATATTGCCGTTATGCTGTCCGTCCGTGCGTCCGCATTACCCTTTGTCTGCATGAATGCAATGCATTTCGCCGCCTAAGCCCATAAGTATATAATGAAGTAAATCTGAAAGTTGAATAACTGTAGAATTGTGAAAAATTATTCAACTTATGGTGAACCGAAATACATCGCGGTTTGACGAGAATATTTTCAAAATTTTAAGTCTACTGCGTCAAAAGTATCGCGATGTATTCGGGTCTCATATGAACAGGCGGACGGATCGTCGGATGCACCTTGCACAAAGTCGACCTACTCTACGAGATTGAGTATAAAAATATTTTGAAATAACTCTTTAAAGTTTTCTGCTGGGATCAAATGTTGGAGCAATAGTTATAGAACCCGGGGGCAAAAAATAATACTTGAGAAAACTATGAATTGAAAGTGGAATATAGAACCTTACTATATCGAGCTTGGTTTGTAATATATAATAATTATAATTTATAATTTTTGAAAGTAATTTTTTTTAACATCCAAGTTTTTTTATTCTACTCGTAATAGCCGTGTAATTAAATTGAAATCATTTGAGCTTGAACCAATTTTTAATTTAGAACAAACACATTGACAATCTCTTCTGTAGTTATTTGCTATACGTTTTCAAGGTATTGATTACGGTGGGAAGCGTCGCACACCTTTACACACTCAGAAGCACTTGGGCACACTTACTCATTTTCACGGGAGCGCAGAAAGTACGGCGTGTTGCGTGAACTGCCGCCCGTGCTGCCTCCGTCCCCGCTTCCGCCGCCTCCGCCACTGCTGCCGCCCTTTTTGCGGACTTAGGCGCCGCATGCCGTTGGTCAGGCTACGAGAGCGCGGTACTCGAGATCCACTGCTGCTGCTGGAGCTCTGACGCTGTTGCGTCGGCGTTGTTGCCTTGCTGGCGGGATTACCGCGCCTACCACGCCCCGTAGGAGCCGCCCCAGCCGCTGCTCTGCTGCGTGCATTATTAAGGCTGTCGGCGCTGCTGCCGCCGCTATTGTTCAAATGGGGCACGCTCGAGGCGCGACGCACCATGACTAGACGCAGCTCCTCAACTGGCTAAGCGAAGCTATAAGCACTTGAACTGTCGCTGGCTTAGATCGGTGCAGCCACATGGCTACCGCACTCACGCACAAATGAATTAGCCAAAGGCCTAACCAGCAAGCGAACGTTATACGAATTATTCAAAACAATAGCAGCGCGCGAAGGGACTCGACCGCGCGCCTCGTCAACTCAACACGAACTGAGCTTCAAGTTCACCAGGGCGACTTTTTTTATATGTACATATGTATATACTCCAGATTTATGGTAATTTGCTTTACTTACAGACAGAGAGACATGCGCACCCAAACACACACAACTAAGCACACCGTGTTACTTGAAAAGGACGCGAGTGACCACGCGTCGGCTTTGGCTGTGGCTTTAACGTTTGTTGGCACCTGTGTAGCTGCCGCTACCTGTACCTTTCGTAATTCTGTTGTGGCTGTTGCTTCGCTACTCGCCATTCGTCACTCGCCTGGGCCCGGCAATTAAATCAACGCGCTGTTTTAGTAAACAAACCCCTTTTGGCCTCCTGTGCGGGCGGCGTTCGTGCAACATTTAAGTTATTGTCGTGCTTTATTTACATTTACTTCAGCATAATCACACCAAATATGAATTATAGATAAGTATACACACATACTTATGTACATATATATGTATATGCATACATACATACATATATATCTAAATATACATACATATATATATATATATATATATATATACACATACATATATATCATGTATACATATATGCAGTTTTGGAATACTTTATAGGATGTTAAACCCAAGTGCAGTACGATTAGGAGCTACTTATGTACATGTGTGGTATATATGTACATATGTATTTTATTTGACGTACATAGATATACGCCACTGATGTAAATGTAAATATACATATGTATATGTATATTAACGAATACTCGTTTTATGATAAAACAGTATTAAATATATCAGATTTGCCGAGACTCAACAGGGATACAAGGATGCCAGTTTGGATACTTAGTTTATTTTAAAAGACATTTATCGGAATTGGGTGTAGCTAGGTGGGTATAGCGCGAACCTCACAACTTAGTTACTAAATAACTATCCATATTTTTATACCCTGAACCCATTGAAAATGGGAAATCAGGGTATAATGGTTTAGTGTAAAAGTATGTAACGGGCAGAAGGAGGCGTGGCAGACCCCACAAAGTTTATATACTCTTGATCAGGACGACGAGCTGAGTCGATATAGCCCTTTCCGTCTGTCCGCCCGTCTGTATGAGTGCATCGATCTCAGAAGATACAAAGGCTAGAGAAAGCTGAAATTTTGCATGCATACTCGTGTATATCATACGCAGTATGAGTTTGCTTTATTTTTTTCAATAAATCATACGATAACTTTTTCAAATACTAGAGACTTGTGCTTTGGAATGTACATACATTTGAACATTGTGATTACGTTCTGAAAGTTTTATTAAGATTGTACGTCTAGAAATTAAATAATTCAATAAATAAATTCTCATGGGGTCTATCTCACCTCTTTCTGCCTGTATACGTGCCAATGAGCACAATATAACGATATACTGACTACTCAGTACTACCATGAACATTGGCTTAAGTTTAAATATCCCCAGACCCATTTTGAAATAATTGAGTTTTACGGTTCCCTCCCTAAATGCTTATCTCTTGCATATCGATTGCAAAGAGATATTGCTGGTTTTGTTATATATGTATATTTTTGTTGTTTTTCTTTATTTATCATTTTATGTTTTGTTTCTGTAGTTTATCTATAGATAGCTAATGATAATAATTAGTTTTATTTAACTTTAATAATAACTACTGATGCTGGGGTAATGTTAAGTCTAAACGCTCATAAAGATCTTGTATGAGCTAAGTATTTTACAATTCCACAAAAGCATATACACATACATATGTATGTATATGCGTATATATATATATATATAGATATATTTCCATACGTACATACATACATATATTTATGCGCATATAAAGTTACATCGATATATTCCATAATATTATCTATCTTCCCTTAGCGTTGAATTTAGTTGTATATTATTTTTATAATTTTTATTTATCTTTTTCCCACTTTTTTCCGCAGTTCCGGAGACAACGAATAGTAGTTTTTTAACATTTAATAAGCGTAATCCATTCTGTTGTGGGTGTTGTTGCTGTTAATAAGGGTTTATTATATGCGTTACTTATCATCTTTTTAGCTTAGCCTAGATTCTAAAACTATTTACAAAGCTATGCAAAATTACGTGGGCTTAGCACCCGAATAGATACAACCGGAGTGCTTGGGTCGGCACTCGGCACAGAACCATTTGCCCTGTGGGGCGACCATGATGCCAACGCATTCAAAGTGGAACCACTCGATGAGGCAGTTGTCGCCATCGCAGGCAATCATCTCGGAGACCTCGTCGTAGGGGCAGCGACAATAGCAGTACACCAAACCGATTCACCTTCACGAGCCAATCGAGCTCCGGCCGGTGGACGAATGGGATAACGAATGTTGTTCGCCTTGAAGTACTGCAGCGTGCTAAAGTCCGGATTGGGGAGCAGTGCTGGCGGTATGGGCTGATTGAAAGCAGTCGTTGCGGGCGGTAATGGTGGAAGTGGTGCCGGCAGCGGCGCAGGCAGCATGGACGTCGGTGCCGCGAGTGTTGGCAGCACGCTGGTCACGTTGATGTCTCCACTCTCATCCTCGTCGGAGCTGCTGTCGCTACTGTCGCTGGCCGCAGCGCTGGCGGGCAGCAGGGCCGGTCGTATCTTTAGCGTGGGTATTGGCGGCAGCTGTGGCTGCAGTTGCTCCGCCTTGGCTGGTGGTGCCACCATCTGCTGCTTGGCGCGTTTGGCGCCACGTCTGGCACTGCCGGAGACAGCTCCGCCGGGTGCAGCACGTCTGTTCCGCTTGCGCGTGTTGCCATTGCTGTGCAAATGCGAATTCCGCTGCGGCGACTTATGGTGTGGAGGATGATAATGATGTGCCTGATGGTGATGATGCTCCCCATGATTATTGCGACTACGCTGCTGCTTTGGAGGCGTTGGCAAGTCCTCCTTGGCCCAGGTCAGCTGTGGGGGCGGCTGCGGTTTAATCAGCTGCATGCCCACCTGCAGAGGTGGCGCCAGGACACTGCTCATGTTCTCATCATCACTCGTATAGCCATAGAATTTGTTCGGACGCCTTGTGCGCTTCGACCGCTTGAGCTGTCCATCGGCATCGGAGCAGCTGCTTCCCTCGCTCATACGCGGCTGCCAGCTGGGCCGATGCGTAAGGGGCGTCAATGGAGGCTCGGGCAAAAGGTGTTGCTGGTGGTGCGGTAGCAGGTGCGGTAGCAAGTGTGGCTGGTGGTGCGGCAGCAGTGGTGTGACCACAGCTTCTGCAGCACTGGACGATGCCAGGCCCTGAGGCAGCAGCTGCTGCGGCTCCGAGGTGATCGTTAGTCTGGCTTGATTCATCGATTTACATGTGGATTTGCGCTCGCGTTTTTTCTTCTTGTTCTTGACCACACGCTCCCGCTTCTCCGCAAAGGCAGAGGCCTCCTCAGGCAGCGAGGGCGTCGACGGGCGACTGTTCTCAACTATGTCATAGTTGCCGTTGCTGTCGTGTAGTTTCGCTGGTTTATTCTCCGACAGCAGCGCCAAGCGCTTTTGCGACAATACGTGGCTTGTCATCTTCTGAGGATGTGCATCGTAGAACTCTTCGTCAGTATCGGAGACGGACGTCTCGAAGTCGGATTCATTGTAGATTGGTGACTTGGGCGTTGGCACCACTGTACGCTCCTCCTCCTCATTATTGCTAGTCACATTTACAAACTCCTCGCTCTTGCTGGATTCCTGCGGCCGCTCCGCCGTCTTCTTCGGCACCTTCTTGGAGCTCTTTTTGGATGATTGCGATTCGTTGTCGGAATCATCATCGCTGGAGCTGCTGCCGCTGGAGCTGCAACTGCAATTCGAGCCACACGAACAGCTCGAGCTGTCTGAGTCCGAGCTACTAGAACTACTAGAGGTTTCGCTATCGCTGGACGCATTGCCTGTCTTCACCTTGTCGGACGTGACCTTCGGCGGCTTCTCGGGCGAGGGCGCTGGCGTGGGTGGGGGAGTGCGGCGCATTTTGCAGTAATCATGATCGGAGCAGGCCACGTGAAGCTTAGCGGGACGCCGCTGCTCTGCAGTTGGCTCAACATCCACATCTATGGCGTCTGCTTCCTTTTTGTCCACTGAAGAATGCTGATTCTGCAGTAAATTCTTCCATATGTCTAGTACTTCTTGCGGCTCTGAAGTTTCACGTGATGACTCCTCTATCTTGGGCTCTTCTTTTGCAGATGATTCCATTTCTTCCTTTGGGCTCTGGAGTGTGTCCATCTGATTTTGTTTCGGCTCTATCTCTGTCTTGATAGAATCCATATTCGCCTCTTGCTCTTCGTTGTCGCTGTCAGATGACGGCGACAGCATAACCCGGGGCATGTTCAGATCGTCCACAGATGCACACATTGGCAAAGAGCCATGGGTATTGGATTCAAGCGGCTTGGTCGGGCTGCGCCCTCCATCCGAAACACTGTCATCGCTGCTATCCGACTCAGACAGATTTGGCGCTATCAAGTTGAGGTCCTCCAGCGAGGCCTTGTTTCGCTTTGCCTTCTTCTGACGCTTGCGCGGCGTCTGCTCCTGCTGTCCTTCCAGCTGCTGCGCTGGCTGCGGAGATTTATCTTTTTGATTGGCTGCCGGCATTGCATCTGCTTCATCTGCTGTGTCCGACTTGGGCGAGGAAGATTGCACGCATTCGACATTTAGCTGCACATTTTTTTTATCAAATTCAAACTGATCGGTGTCCAATGCACGTTGATCTTCCTGCTCCATCTTGGGTATCTGACTGCAGCACAGAGCATCGTCGTCGCCTACGTCGGCGTCACGTACAGCCGACAGCTGCTTAACCTCATGATACGCCGCATGCTTCAGCAACAGCTTCCGCGAGACAAACTTCTCCTCACAGTGCTCCTCCGTGCAGGGATATCGAAAGTCGCCCACATGCTGGCGTTTGTGCACCTCCAGGTAGATGGCTTTGCTGAATGTAAACTGGCATTGCTCACACGTGAACTGAGTGGCAGGCACACAGAAATGGTAGACATGACGCCAGCGCTTCTGTAGGCATCGCTTGCAGCTGATGCTCTCTGTGCCGTGCTTCCAGAATAAATGTTTCGATATGTCCTGCTTGTTGCGATACGCAATCCCACAGCGATAGCAGAGGTGCAAAAGCTTGTGCTTCCACACGTGCGCCGAGAGCTTGGCCTGCGTGTGGCAATCCTCTAGGCAGATATCACAGGCGTGGTGCTGCTTGCGCAAGTGAACCATGAGCCGGAACGCGGACGCCAACGGCGCCGTATCGCACAGACAGCAGCGGAACTGCGTATCAATAGCAGTGCTCAAAGTGCGACCCGGGCATATGTGGCACAGCAGTTCGCTGTAGCTGTAGAAGTTCAGGCGGCACATGGAGCACGAGATGTTCGCCTTTATGTGCAGCCGCCGATTGTGCGTGTAGAGCTCCTTGTGTGTGGCCGTCACGTAGCGGCACTGGAAGCACTCATAGACGCGCTCATTGAAGGGCTGGGCGAAACGCCCGTCCTCCAAGCTGCAACAGCTTATGGAATTCATGTAATGATCGCTCTCCAGGCTTGGTAAAAAGCTTTTTAGCTTGGCCACAATTGTCTGCGGCTGCAGCTCCTCGGCTGTGATGCTGTCCACAGTAGCGGTAAATCGATGCACGCCAATCAGATGCAACACCAGCTGCTTGACGTTGACGGCAATGCGACGCGCGTGATTGCAGTAGAGGCAATATGGATAGAAGGCCTTTAGGCACAAACGGATGAAGTCTACCATTTCGAATTTGTCCAAGGGTCTGTCCAACTGTAGATCCACTGTCTGCGTGTCTTCGCCGGCAACCTGGATGCCGTCTGCGGGCACCGGAAGACCTGCGGGGCTGCCCAGACGCTCAGATTCAGGCGCGACTGGCTGCTGATGCTCCGACTGTTGTTCCAATTGAGGTGATTGCTGTGGTTCGTTTAAACTATATCATCGAGATCCATGCACTCGCTTCCCAGGGTATTGCGGCGCTCAAGCGGACGCACTGGTGAATTCTTTGCTGGCGCAGCCTGCAGGTCAACCTCCACTTGCTCTCTTGGCACATGCGTCGTTTCGTCTATGTGATTGTGATTATGGGGTGAGGCGGGGGGCGTCAGAGACCAGCGACCACGCTGCTGCTTTGCCTCAGTTGGTAGCTGCTCCTGCTGCTCTTGCTGTTTCTCTGTTGCTCCAGCTCGCGCTGCAGCTGCAGCTGTTGCTGGTCTTGTAGTTCTTGCTGCTTTTGTAGTTGCTGGTGCTGTCTTTGTTGCTGTTGCTGTTCTTGCAGCTCCTTTTTCGCCACAATCAGGGCCATTGTGCGCTCAATGTCAAGTTTTGTGCGCTCGAATTCCGCCAGAACACGAGGCAGTTTCAGAGAAGGCGAGTCCTCATCGTCGTCCTCCAGCTCGTTTAACGATACATCGGCAGGTACGGGCGCTGTCTCCTGAAACATAGACGCCGTCTCGGTGGCCGTTTCGGTGTCCTCCGACAACGAGGACACTGGGTGTAATTGTTGCTGCTGCTGCTGCTGCACTGCATCCACAGTGAGCAATGGCACTGCAGTGCTCTCGCCATCGCCCGTTGCCGTTTCTGCTGATGAGGGCAACTCGTCATTGTCCTCCTCCTCGGTGTCTGTGCTGCTTAGCTCCGCATCCACGGACTTCTGAAACTCTTTGGGCACTCGCAACATCATCTTCGGCACCACCACCAGCTTGGGTGGGGGATCTTCTTGAGGCGCATCTGCAATGGGCGCTGGAACTGTTGAAATAATTGGATCATTATTGAAATTCTTATACAAAAGATTAAAGTTCGGCTTACTGTTGTGATCTGTTACTGTCGTCGGCTGTGCCGGCATTTGAAGCAGTTGCGCGTCAATCTCCACCCCATTCGACGGCTGCTCCTGCTGCTGTTTGTTTGCTTTTAGATGTTCCCCGGGCGGCTTGGCCGCCGACTTAGACTTGGCGGTTCTATGTTTTCGTCGCCTCGCTGTCTTCTTGCAATTGTTTCTGATATTGTTAATGCTTCTGCCATTGCGACATCCATTGATATGTCCTCCTTTCTGACCGCACAACGCACACGGCTTCATCAGCTTGGCGCAATCGTGATCCTCGAAGCGGCTTCCGCGCTCAAAGCTCGCTTGGCAATTGCAGCAGACCAAAAAGCGAGCACGGTCCTCCTGAGTCTGTAGCCTCTGCCACGCTTCGACACTCGCAAAGTGCCTCTGATCCATGTCATGCTTGTTCTCTAGATGCAGGGACAGTTTCTCTACGCTGGCGAACACGTGCGAGCAGTAGAGACAAATGTAGCGTTGATGCACCTCCCGCATGTGCAGAAAAAAGTTCCAGCATTGATGCACAGTGCTGCAGCGTGCGCAGCGAAAGAAACGCTCCTTCTTTATGGGGGGCGCAGGAGTGAGCGCCGTATTGCCCAGAGTCATAGATGCCGATGCTGCTATAGGTGATCCTGCTGGTGGCAAAGTTGTATCCGGCTGTGATTGGCATTGCACTGAATGCACGTTTAATTGCTGTAAGTTCTTAAGCTTACTTGCATTGCACTGCGTGAGCTCGTTGCAAATTATTGCCGGCGACTGCAAACGCTGCAATAGCAGGGAAGACGACTGCTGCTGCTGGGGCTCTTCTGCTATGCACAGATGCTTGCTGTTGCTATAGCCGTTGTCGTCCCCGTCACTTTTGCTGTTGCTGCAGCTGCGCCTGCGCCTGCGCAACATTTCCCGATCCTGCACCGACTCCTCCAGTTGCGGCTGCTGTTTGTTCTGCTGCTCGCTCTCGGGCTGATCTATGACCAATTGCTGTGATGCGGAGCTGTCGGAACTGCTGGTGCTGTTTTTCTCCTGGTCAGTTGGTGCTGCACCTCCTCCTCCTGTTCCTGCTGAAGCGGCTCTTCATTCTCATTTGCTATCACAGATTGTTGCAGTGTAATCTGAGCTTGCTCTTCATGCCGCTCTGCTTCCTCTGCCAACTTCGATTCCGCGACGGTTACATGTGCCCCATTTATTTTTACTTTAGGCAGCACTTTAATTGCTTGTCTTTCCTTCATCAGATAATCTCTTTGTTGAAACTCTGGCTTCATCAGGACGTCATCTGCAACTGTACGGCAACCATAAATTTCATCTACGATGTTCTCCGACTCTACCTCAACATCTTCATCCTCGGAATCAGATTCGATTTTAATTATTTCCATGAGAAATTCACGCTCAGGTTTAGGCAATCCCGGAGTGCTTTCCTCAATTTTAATTTCAGAATCAAAGTCTTGTGAGGATTCATCATCATCAGGTATGCTGGCGGGGGAAAGATCATTGATTTTATAGACAGGTAGTGTTGTAGCCTTAGCAGGTGGAGTCATTTCCCTATAAACTTCATCAATTTTATATACTGGTGAAGATGCCTCGTCCACTTTCTTCTCCTCTGTATCTTCCTTTTCATTTTGGAATCCTCCATCTCCTTCTCCTTCTGCGTAGTCTACTGCATCT
>NW_028301753.1:0-30863 GCF_054131105.1 Drosophila navojoa
TCACGTCTTTCGGGTCTTTTCTTTGTCTTGTTCCTTTACCGTTTGTTGGACGCGACGAAAAAATTGTATTCTCGCCCTTTGCACCTACTTCGCCTATGTTGCGCCTCTCTCCTTCTTCCAACAATTTGATTTTAGAGCGCTAAATGAAGGCAATGTGTCCCGTTGTTTCGATAGCGACCACGAAATTGTCCAACTCTTCATGTAAACTTGCTAGTAATATTATTACAAGCATTTCATCAGCCACCTTCACTTGTATTTCATATAATTTTTCTACGACATTAGAAAAATTATCCAAATGTTCACGTACACTGTCTGTAGCTGACATTTTCATATATAACAATTGCTTGAACAACTGTACTTTACGCGCGGGTCCCGAAGGCATGTGGATCTCGGACAATTTTTATCCAAGCTTCTCTCGCGGTTCCACAATGCTTGATACAGTTTATCTGCGATGCTTTTTACAGACAACAAAATGCTAGCTAGAGCCTTCTCATCTTTGCTATCAAACAACGCTTTCTGTTCCACTGTATCGTTCTCATTTTTCAATAACCGGCCACATGTCACCGACCACAAGTCAGAATGAATTAACAAACTTTTCATCTGCACTGACCACGCACTATAGTTTTCACTATCTAGTTTCTCAATTGCAAACATTGAACTCATTTTGCACAAATTAGTTTAACACACGCTTTAACTAATAAATCGAGTCTCATATGTGTTTTTTCCAATAACCAGCACAGCTTTCACTTTTCGCTGCCTGGGCCCATAACCTATTCGATTCAGAGGTTTATTAGAGACTGACGCTTATAACAGAGTAATGTTCATTAACATATGGTACTTATCGATATATCGCATTGTAACAGAAAGATTTTCTTTAACAATTTTTATTTATATTTAACTGAAAAAAAAAAAAAAAACTATAATAATTAATCAAAAAATTTAAACAAGTTACTATTCATTACTCAAAACAATAATTATAAGTAATACCTACCTTATATATTGCCTTTAATAAGAAAATTATTAACAACACAGAATTCAGGAAATGAGGGAGAAGTTATGTATGTAATTATGTAATCGATATAAGCATAATTTTAAGCGATTTGTCATCACTAAGAGAGAAAGTCCATACCTAAATGTTGCATGTTTGTGATGATGAAATGCCTAGCAACATTGTGAAATTAAAATGATGATGAAATGTCTAACATTGTGAAATTAAAATGATGAAGAAATGTCTAGCAACATTGTGAAATTAAAAAAATTATGATGCTATGTCGCTCGGATAGGCTAACAGCATTTGAATAAAGTCAGTTCTAATCTGAGACTTAACTGAAGAAGTTGAACCATGTTATTTAATTTCAAAAAATAAAGAACTCAAAACAAAATTCGCCCAACTATCGTTTTGATACCGATAGTTCAAATAATAAGAAAACATATAAAACGAAAAAAAAAATAATATTACTGATTACAATTAAAAATAAAAGTAAAATATAATTATTTAAAAACAAATTATACAAAACAAGAAATTAAAACAAAACAGGGGAAAAATTAATTAAATAATAAATACAGAAAAATCGTACATTTTAATAATTTTAATTTTGTGATACATATACTTTTTTATTTATTTTTTAAATTTTTACTATTATTAGGTATTCTTCGATTTGCATTTTTTTTTTTTTTTTTTTCTTTTTGCGGATTTAGCTAGTATTCTAATATTCAGGTTTTGTTTAACACGGTGTCCGAGTAAACCTCCATGTCCGATCGTGCTAGCCGAGCGCAGCTGAGTGTACCCGTCTCACGTCCGATCAAGCGCAGTGCTTCCGCATCCTCCATTCCGTCCGGGAAACTGCCGACCACCAGCACTTTCAAGCGCAGTCCCGTCGTTACCAGGTCCAGTCCGAAGCCCGCAAATTCAGTCAATATGTCTGTCCGATTTCATCGCAGCTGCGGATAGGCTCATTAAATTCGAAGCCCGCATCGACGGTCCCGGAGATTCTAACGCCACCCATGGGGCTCAGCGCCGGGCCTTCGAGATCCGCCGAGATCGTGGGATGATGCTGAGCAGCAGTATAAGGTCTGAGCCCGAGCGTTGAGCCAAGGGGCGAGCAGTGGCGAAGTTGAAGCCATGGAGGCTAAATTCGACAATTGCTATAGTGTGTATGAGCGGTGTACGACTCACCTGGGGGTGCAAATCGATGCACTTTCCGCATCGAGTACACCGCCCGCTCCTATGTCCGCTCCTTTCGCCTCGTCTGGAGGCTGTCGTCTTCCACCCGTTGATACGGCAGTGTTCTATGGCGACTACTGGCGCTGGCCGACATTTCGTGATCTTTTCACTGCAATTCTGATTCCGTCTGATTCCGGTGGAAAAGTTATTCCACCTCAACTCAAAAACAGCAGGTGATCCTTCTCAATCTCCCCAAGGTCACCAAAGAATCAGGCGCGGCTCTCAGAGAGTTGCATGGCACCATTCATCTGTGTGTCACTGCCATCGAGCTAGCTCAGATCTCTACGGAGAACTGGGATTGTATGCTTGTGTTCTTGTGCACTTTCAAGTTACCTGAACACACTCGACACCAGCCTGGAGAGACGTAAGTATCTTCATTAGCGAACATGTTCGCGCACTTGAAGCTATGGAGGGTGATAAGCCCATCCCAGGTCCCAGGTGCAGATCCGAGATCTACGATCACCACCTCTCATAGAAAAGTCCATACCTTCGAGACACAAGTCCATTCTAAGCCCAAAAAGTGCGATTTAGGTTGTAAAGAGAACCATCCGGTTCGACTGTGTCCTCGTTTTGTCCAAATGTCCCTTGCAGCGCGCGAGACCTACGGTCATCAGCTGCGTGACTGCACCGGCATCCATTATTGCGCCAAGTGCAAGGGGAGGCACAGTTGTACGGTTTAGGTCACTCTGTGGCAACACAGTAGAAAAAGCTTTGTGACTTCCATATCGGCACTCCGACGAAACCAAGACTCCGCATTGAGGCCTCAGCCCTTGACATCCCAGACTATCCGGCAATCTGCCATCGCACCCCAATCCGCAACAGCTCTTAGACAATCTGCCCGACATCGACCACCTCATCTCCAAATTTTGGGAGGTGGAGAATCCCCCCAAGGTAGCCAGTGAACCAGACTCTGCCTGCGAGGATAACTTTGTCCGAACCACACGGAGAGACAAGTCTGGCTCCTACGTCGTGACTCTTCCGTTCAAAAATCCGGACCATCCTGACTTAGGTCATTCGCGATCCATCGCGCTTGGGCAGTTTCTCAAGAATAAGAGTATATTGTCAAAGAACCTGACACTCAAGGCCGAATACGAAGCTATCCTGCAAGAGTATCTCGACTTGGGTCATATGAAGCCAGTATCTACACATTGCAATCCTGCAATTAGTAACTTTTATTTGCCTCACCATGCTGTCTTCAAGTCCGACAGCACTACCTTTAAAGTGAGGGTGGTGTTCAATGCTTCGTGCCCATCTTCCAATGGTAAGAGCCTGAATGATATTCTTCATCCCGGCCCGGTCCTTCAGTCCGACCTCACGATGCAAATCCTCCAATGGCGATACTATAGATACGTGTTCATTGCCGATATCACAAAGATGGCCACTTTCCAACGGATCCTGTTCCGAAAGCCAGACGGCAACATCGGGGACTTCGAACTAAGCACCGTCACTTTTGGAGTAAACTGTGCTTCCTTCCTCGCTTTGAGAGTTCTCCTAGAGCTAAGCTCTAGAGAGTGCGGGATTTCCTTTAAGGAAGTGGACATCCAATTCCATGGACTGTTTGAAGGCTATCCCGAAAAGTCATCGGCTGTGCGAGGACTTCTTAGAGCTAGAAGATTCAAGCACAGCAAAGACTCTACTCCGACAACGGGAAGACGTTTGTCAGAGCTGCGAATATCTTATCGCAAGACTTCTTGGAATCTCTTAGATCTGAGGTGCTTGCAAAGCACACTCTCCATCGCCTATCCTGGCATTTTAATCCTGATAGAAACTTGCTTCTTGTGTTAAGGGATTTTAACATTCCCAACACTTCTTGGTCAGCAACTTGTAATACAAATTACTTAATTCCGACAATTCATCACTATCTCTTTGATGAATTGTTTAACCTGTCTCTGTTTCAGATTAACTCTATTTCTAATCATCTAAATCGCACACTTGATCTTGTGTTTACTAATCATGATTCGTTCTTTAATGTCGTGAGATCGACTCCTTTCTGCATACCTGAGGATATACATCACCCCACTTTAGAAGTATTATTAGCTGTTGATAACCATCTCACTTATACTCCTTTGCCTTCTAATCCAAGTCGTTGTTATCGTAAATGCGATTTTGTTTTGCTTAATGAATTAATTAATTCAACAGACTGGTATATTTTATATGAGTCGAATGATATTAATTCGGCAGCATCGTTTTTTACTCTACCCTAAACTCTATTCTGGATGTTTGTGTCCCTCTCTGTCGTATTTCGCCAGTTTCAAATAAGCCACCTTGGTTTACCAAGACTCTTTTGAACTTGAGAAACATTAAAACTAAATGTTTTAAAAATTATAAAAAGTGTTGTCTTGACTGGCCCAAATATTCCATTGCCAAGTCAAACTTCAATCTTTTAAATTCTAGCTATTATGAGAATTATCTTATACGTTGCAAACGTCAGTTTGCTCGAGATCCCAAACAATTTTATTCATTTGTAAACTTGAAGCGTAAATCTTCTGGTTTGCCGTCCTCATTTGTCCTTGGTGGTGAAAAAACTTGCATGACCAGGATTCCTCTGATCTATTTGCTGGTTTTTTTCAATCAACTTATTCTTCTGCTAATCTCTACAACATATCCATATCCATCCATATCCTCCTTCTGAATATGGGTCTATAAATACTCCTAAAGTTACTGCAGCCTCTCTGGCTGCGGCCATTAGGACGTTGAAATCATCTTTCTCTCCCGGTGCCGATAATACTCCTAGTTGTGTGATTAAAGAGTGGAGTGTTTCTCTTCAGTCACAATTACTAAAATGGTTAACTTGTCCTTGGATACTGCTGTTTTCCCTTCAATTTGGAAAGAATATCTCATCATTCCCTTATATAAACATGTAAGAACGTTGCAGTCGGGCGCTACCGACTGCGAAATACTCATTCACAGTCCCTTTATAAATGTTAAAATTATGTATGTAAACAACGCTGAATGTCTATCTCTTTTGCTAACATTATTCTCATGTTAGGTTCTGTTAATTATAACGGACATTCCTTCGTTTATGCTTTAAGTCCATATTCGGCTACCTGTGCTGCAGCGTATATGCTTATGTTATTTTCAGTCTCTAATAAACCTCTGAATCGAATAGGTTATGGGCCCAGGCAGCGAAAAGTGAAAGCTGTGCTGGTGATTGGAAAAAATCACATATGAGACTCGATTTATTAGTTAAAGCGTGTGTTAAACTAATTTGTGCAAAATGAGTTCAATGTTTGCAATTGAGAAACTAGATAGTGAAAAATATAGTGCGTGGTCAGTGCAGATGAAAAGTTTGTTAATTCATTCTGACTTGTGGTCGGTGACATGTGGCCGGTTATTGAAAAATGAGAACGATACAGTGGAACAGAAAGCGTTGTTTGATAGCAAAGATGAGAAGGCTCTAGCTAGCATTTTGTTGTCTGTAAAAGCATCGCAGAAAAACTGAATCAAGCATTGTGGAACCGCGAGAGAAGCTTGGATAAAATTGTCCGAGATCCACATGCCTTCGGGACCCGCGCGTAAAGTTCAGTTGTTCAAGCAATTGTTATATATGAAAATGTCAGCTACAGACAGTGTACGTGAACATTTGGATAATTTTTCTAATGTCGTAGAAAAATTATATGAAATACAAGTGAAGGTGGCTGATGAAATGCTTGTAATAATATTACTAGCAAGTTTACATGAAGAGTTGGACAATTTCGAGGTCGCTATCGAAACACGGGACACATTGCCTTCATTTAGCGCTCTAAAAATCAAATTGTTGGAAGAAGGAGAGAGCCGCAACATAGGCGAAGTAGGTGAAAAGGGCGAGAATACAATTTTTTCGTCGCGTCCAACAAACGGTAAAAGGAACAAGACAAAGAAAAACCCGAAAGACGTGAAGTGTTGGCTGTGCGGGCAAAACGGGCATTTCGCGGCGAAGTGCAGATTAAGAGAGAGAAAGGTTGATAAATACAACGAAAGCGAAAAAACGACCGAAAAGAACAGTAAAACGGTTTTTTCGATGTTCTCTTTTCTTGGAAAAATCCAATTGACAAAAAATGTCTGGTGTGTGGACAGTGGTGCTACGGCTCATTTGTGCGCGGACAAATCAATGTTTATTAATATGCGTGAGCACAAAGAGAAGATAAAACTAGCAGGCGATAATTACATAGAAACTGAAGGTTGCGGGAATGTGTTGATTAAGTAGAAAAAGAAAACGATCGAATTGGCCGACGTTTTATATGTGAAAGAATTACAATGCAATTTTATATCTGTGTCAAAAGCAACTGAAAAAGGGTTAAAAGTAATTTTTGAGAAAAACAAAGTGTTTGTTAAAGACGGTAACAATGACACTTGGCTAGTTGCAGAAAAACATAACGATTTGTTTTTATTTGAAAGTAGTATGAAAAATGTAGTTTCAGCTAATGTGAATGCAAATATGAATCAATTGGTGAAATGGCATGATCGGTTCGGTCATTTAAACTTTGATAGCCTAAACAAAATGATTAAAAAGGGCATGGTTAATGGACTTACAGCTAGTGTGTGTAATACAAATGACTTTGTGTGCGAAACGTGTGCAAAAAGCAAAATTTGCGTGAAGAAGTTTCCCAAAGTGTCAGAAAATCGCTCGAAAGAATTACTAGCTTTAGTTCATACAGACATTTGTGGTCCTATGCGTACGACATCACAAGGTGGAGCGCGTTTGCAACATTTATTGACGATAAATCGCGTTATATGTCGGTGTACATGCTAAAAAATAAAAGTGATGTGTTTGAGAAATTTAAGGACTTTAAAAGATTAGCTGAAAATCAAACTGGAAAACGCATAAAGGCTATAAGAAGCGACAACGGGCGTGAGTACCTGAGCAGTACATTTGAAAAATTCTTATCGAGCCATGGTATAAAGAGACAACTAACTGTTCCCCACACTCCACAACAAAATGGTGTGGCGGAACGCGCCAACAGAACACTGGTGGAGATGGCGCGAAGTATGATGGTGCATGCTGGAGTTGGTGAATCTTTATGGGGAGAGGCGATAATGACGGCTGCGTATCTACGCAATAGGGCTGAAACCGCAGCTTTGATTGGCAAAACTCCATATGAGGATTGGAATAGGAAAAAACCGAGCGTTTCTCATCTAAGAGTATTTGGTATGGAAGCCATTGTATTAAATAAAAACCATAAAAACAAGTTTTCAGCAAAAGGCGAGCAGCATATACTGGTAGGTTACTCTGAAACCGCCAAAGCTTATCGTCTGTACAACCCTGTCAAGAGAAGCGTTGCGTTATCCCGAGATGTTGTGTTTTTAGAGCACAAATTCAGGAAAGGATTGAAGCACGACCAAGGATCATGCTAATCCTTGAGCCAGGGGAAAAACTTGATTGCGAGCAAAATGATGAAAGTCACGACCCTGATGAGCAGCAGCAAAGTCCAGCTATTGATAGACAGTGGCAAAGTGATAGCGAAGAAGATGCTGAGGAGGAGCAGGTGACAGCAAGAAGAGGTCCAGGAAGACCACGAATTGTTCGCACTGGGCGTTCAGGTCGTCCACGAAAAGAATACAATGTTCTGAATGTACTAGACGCTCGAAATGTTGTTGTCCCCACATGTGTTAGTGAGGCACTTCGATCAGAACATTGTGAAGACTGGAAATCGGCGATGCAGAAGGAGTATGATAGCCTGCAAAACATTAACACATGGAGTCTGGTCGATCTTCCCGCAGGCGAAAAGGTTATTGGTTGTAAATGGGTTTTTACCACCAAGCGTGATGAGCATGGCAACGTTCAGCGTTTTAAAGCTAGATTAGTCGCGAAAGGATGCGGACAGCAATACGGAGTTAACTACACGGAAACGTTCTCTCCAGTTGCACGTTACTCCTCAATCAGATTGGTGATTGCGTTAGCTGTCGAGCACGGGATGTTTCTGCAGCATACCTGAACAGCGAGCTACACGATGACGTGTATATGCGACAACCAGAGGGTTTTATCGACGCTGATTATCCCAAGCGCGTACTGAAGCTGAAGAAATCGTTTTACGGCTTGAAACAGAGCGGTCGGGAGTGGAACCAAAAACTGGAGAGCACTCTTTTGGAGATTGGTTTCGTTCCATGTGCAAGTGAACCATGCATTTATACAAACAAAAACAAAGGGTATTTAAATATTATTGTTGTATATGTTGACGATCTTTTACTTGCATGTACCAGAGAAGAAGATGTGGCCCACATTAAGCAGCTCATATCAAACAAATTCCATGTGGTCGATGGTGGTGAGCTGCACTACTTTTTGGGAATGGAGATTGAGCGAAATGGAAAGACTGGTAGTCTCTCCATAGGCCATAAGCAGTACATTGATGACCTGCTGAAGGATTACGGCATGCAAGAGTGCAAGCCAAGCGCGACCCCGTTGGAAATTGGCTTCCAGACGAGGTGCGATGATGTTGACTGCGGCCAGGTGGATAAAACACGCTATCAATCGCTCATTGGTTCGTTATTGTATTTGGCGTTGACTACACGGCCAGATATAATACACTCTGTGGCTAAGCTGGCGCAGAGAAATGCAGATCCGCACAAGGAGCATGAGGTTGCAGCCAAGCGGGTATTGAGATATCTAAAGGTACCTCAGATTTGAGACTACACTATAACAAAACGGGTGTGCCTATCCACTGTTTTGTTGATGCAGACTGGGCTGGCGACAGTGACGACCGGAAGTCATTTACGGGTTGGTCATTCTACCTTGCTGGAGCAGCAGTCTCTTGGGAGTCAAAGAAGCAGAATTTAGTCGCTCTCAGTAGCACAGAAGCCGAGTACGTGGCACTTTCTACGGCAGCTAAGGAGGCGGTATATCTTAGAAAATTGATCAACGAAATGGAGCTCGGGCCAATCGCAAAGGTGCTGATTTATAGCGATAATCAGAGCGCACAATGCCTTGCTAAAGATGCAAAGTTTCATTCGCGTAGCAAGCATATTGAAATAAAGTACCATTTTGTAAGGGAAATGTACAAAAATAATGTAATATATATAAGGTACATTCCCACAGATGAAATGATATCAGATGTATTAACGAAGAATTTATGTAAAGTTAAACATGAGAAATTTACAGGAATGTTAGGGTTAAAATGATACATTTTTGTAAAGTGGACATCGCGTTGAGGAGGAGTGTTAAAATTATGTATGTAAACAACGCTGAATGTCTATCTCTTTTGCTAACATTATTCTCATGTTAGGTTCTGTTAATTATAACGGACATTCCTTCGTTTATGCTTTAAGTCCATATTCGGCTACCTGCGCTGCAGCGTATATGCTTATGTTATTTTCAGTCTCTAATAAACCTCTGAATCGAATAGTGAATTTAATTTAATTTGGCTTTAAAAAAAAATTAGTACAAAACAATTATGCTTTTTGATTATATTGTAGCTTTTGGTAATTTTTATCGAGTAATCGATAATTATTATATTGATCGTGCACTTTTTGAGTACAAATCACACACCTATTGCAGATTCTTTACCGTTTGCTTACATTACAAAAGCGCGCTCTTTAGCATTCTAAGATTTGCGATCGATTTCTGGATTTTTTAGCTGTTATTGTACTTTTGTCAGATGCCGCTCTGTTATTAGCTTATTGTATTTTAGCTACCAGTTTGTAAAGCAAAGCGATAGCGTGGGCGCTAAAGGCGTCGCAAGTTATGTTACAGTGGCGGAGGTTCAAGTCCCCATCAAGGTTAAGTTTTTTTTTTCATACATATTTCGTTTTTTATAAAATAGATATTTTATTCTTCTTAAAAAGCCCTCATATATGTATGTACGCATATATGCATGTATATGTATGTACATATATAAGTCTGCACGCATATGTAGCATCAAGCATTCCAGCCTTTCTTATTCACGCGCTCATTTGTATGTGTGTATGTATGTACACATAAATGCATACTCTAGTGTTGAAATGAGACTGATTTGTTTTGCTTTGTTCTTGAATTTACCATCCGCTACTCTCATAACAAGAATCTTATTTTTGGATTTCGTTTTAATTACTATTGTTGACGGTAGGCGGTAGCGCTGTCGGCAAAGGCGCCGGTTCTATTTGTTTTTGTTCTTTTAACAAACATGGCTTGGGTGCGAGTTCAAATCCCGCGGAAATCTCTTTTTTGTAAATTGCAAATTTTGTTATTTTAGCTTTTTTTATATTTTTTAAATATTTAAATTTTATTTTTAAATTTTATAAAAATGTTTCCTTCCGTGTTATCAATGCCTATTAAGCCTATTTGTATATACATGTACATACATAGATAGCTCAAGCATATAAATGTCGCAATTTGATACTACAAATGCCGATTGCCACGCAGTGGCCGTAGACACCTCATTTTTGGCCAGTTCTTAGAAAGAGCTAACGGTAACGTAAATGCGAAATATGAATGCTTACGCTCAAAAAATATGAAAATTACAGGGTATTTTTCGATATTCCACGCCCCCAAAGAGGCGTGACAATTATATTTGGGGCATCGATAGAGGAAGTTACCAGTAACTCAACTATCCAAATTTGCCACGCCCCCTTCGGGCGGACATATATCCACTATAGCTTGTTGGACTTGGGAGGTCAACTCGCGTATATATACCAAATTTCAAGTCTCTAGCATCAATAGTGCTTAAAATATAGCCAAATTTTAAAAATCACTATATCTTCAGGTCCGATTTGCCACGCCCCTATTAGGCGTAGACATAAAATTTTTCATCAGTCATTATAGAATTATAGCATTAGCTCACGTGCGAAATTTCAACGTTCTAGCTTTAGAACTTTAGGAGATACAGTTTTATCTGATTTGCCACTCCCCCAATGGGCGTAGATATATCCACCATAGCTTTTTGGACTTGGGGGGTCAACGCGGATCTACATACCAAATTTCAAATTTCTAGCTCTTCAACTAACATGATTTCTGGTATATCGGAAAATGCATTTTCCGATTTGCCACGCGCCTAGTGGGCGGATCGGGAAAATTTTAACACTTTATCGGAGTTATACACGAGTATGTGTTCCAAATTTCAAGTCTCTAGCTTCAATAGCGGCGAAATGAACTGCGTTCATACGGACAGACGGACAGACGGACGGACGGACAGACGGACGGACGGACAGACGGACAGACGGACGGACAGCAAGACGGACATTGCACAAAACCAATATACTAATTCACTTCGTGAATGAGTATAAAAAGGTGGAAGATCTGATATTTCCAACTATAGAGGCATTGCGAAATTATCTGTCATTCCGAAGTTATTTGAGAAAATTATAACATCGGCCTTGCAGTATTTTTGCAAATCGATTATTCAACCATCTCCACATGGTTTTGTTCAAAATCGATCAACGTCTACTAATTTATTTGAATTTACTTCGCTTGTCAATAACAGTTTTTCTAAAAAAATGCAAACGGATGTTATTTATACTGACTTCAGTAAAGCATTTGACTCAGTACATCATCACATATACTAATTCTTAAGCTTGAACGCTTAGGATTTTCGCCTAGACTGTCTCTTGGATTTCATCCTATTTAATTGGTAGAACCCAAAGAGTCTTGCTCAGAACAGCTATGTCTAAAATTATCTTTCTTTCGTCTGGTGTACCTCAGGGTAGCCATTAAATAACCTTCCTAGTTGTATCTCGTATTCTACTATATTTATGTATGCTGATGACGTAAAACTTTGCCTTCCATACTCCAGTGCAAATGGACATCATCACCTTCAAGATGACCTAAATGCATTTCAACTTTGGTGTGTGGCATACCAGCTGGATTTAAATTGCTCAAAGTGTATGACAATGACCTTCAGTCGTACCGTTCCTCTAATTGTTGATTATAAAACTAGCAATATTTCC
Source organism: Drosophila navojoa (assembly GCF_054131105.1). Taxonomy (NCBI): domain Eukaryota; kingdom Metazoa; phylum Arthropoda; class Insecta; order Diptera; family Drosophilidae; genus Drosophila; species Drosophila navojoa. The sequence continues at coordinate 12,059 of NW_028301753.1, forward strand.
TTACGACGCATCCATACAGTCAAAGATCTTGGTATTTCCTTTGATTATGAACTAAATTTTAATCTTCACATTTCCACCATCATTAATGAAGCCAAAAGTGTGCTTGGCTTTATTAAACGTTGGTCTAAGGAATTTAAATATCCTTTTACCACCAAGCGATTATTTACTTCGCTTGTGCGTCTTAGAGGATTGCTCTGTTGTATGGTCTCCGCAACATAAACTGCATCAGGATCGTATTGAATCGGTCCAAAAACAGTTTCTTCTCTTTGTGTTGAGGGATCTTCGATTGGAAGGTATTTTACGATTACCGTCTTATCATAGTGGGCTCCAGCTTATTGATCTTCCATCGCTAACCAATCGAAAAACAATTTTAGGAATTGTTTTTCTGCATAAATTGATTAGTGGTGATATTGATTCGTCCACTCTGTTGGGTCGTCTAAACTTTTCGGTTCTGTCCCGAACAACTAGACACTATCGTCCGCTTCATTTACCTGTGCACATTAGGGATTATTCTTTGCACAGTTCGTTTTATGTTCTTAGTGTTAATTTTAATAAATATTATCACGTTTTTTCCTTAGAGCTTTCTCTTCCTAAAATAAAAAGTTTGCTATTAGCTTATCTTAGGGAAATCACACACAATGTCCATTGGTATACATTTTCGTTTGTTGTGTAGTGATTTGTCAATTCTATCCTATATTCTATTCTGTGCTCTTCCTTTACTCTTTTCTTTTTATTATTTCTTATTTTTTGTATTAACTTTTCTTGCAATTTCTTTTAATACCTTCCTTTTTCTTTTTCTATACTAAATCTTGTTTATTATATATATATTTTTTTATTATTATTTTTGTTTTAAATTTTTTTTTTTTTTTAAGAATTATTTATTATTGATCGTGCTAGATATACAGATACAGCTTCCAGAATAAACTGGATGCAGTCGAGGATCTGCTCGTGGATCGACGGCAGCCCTTCATTGTGGCAGCCGATCTGAGTGCACGAGCAGTAGACTGGGGAATGTCCTCTACTAACTCTAGAGGACGGAAAATCATGGATATGGCCGCTAGGTCCGGGTTAGTGGTAGCAAACCGCGGAAGCAGAGCTACATTTCATAGGCCGGGATGTGAAGGCACAATACCGGACGTAACCTTTGGATCCGAACACTTCGTAGATCGGATAAAGGACTGGAAGATACTCGATGACTTCACGGGCAGTGATCACGAGTATATATCATATATATATACCAATCAGCAAAATCCTCCACCATGCCCAAGAAATACCTCCCACAGATGGGACATAAGCAAGGTGGACGTGAACGACAGTTCGACGGCACAGTGACCTCGAAGCAAAAACGCACAGCAAACACGGAGGTAGACGACATGCGTACTGGTGGAACCACGATATTGCAGAGAAAAGGAAAGTATGCAATTTAGAAGAAGGCTAAAAAGGGCACGAAGCTCTGGAAATTTTATGACGGAAGCGTTAGCAGCTAAGATTGCGAGAAAAGAACTGTCGATTGCTATCATGTAAGCATGACAAGTGGAAAGAACTCTGCAAAGATATAAATAAAGAATCTTGGGGACTTGGCTACAAGATAGTCATGAAACACATAGTGGAATCACTATTTCCAACACACATCCACGAAACGCATAGGCGAACACCCGTAGAGCACCCGTTCTCCTTAGGATGTATAACGCATGTCTAAAAGAAAGCGTGGAAAGAACAGAGACTGGTGCTCATAAGACCCAGACTACTCGCCGCAGTATATATATGTGAGATTCGTAAAAGTTAGAACATCCCTGGCAGATGAACCGCAGAGTAGTTCGGAGATCAAGAGTCGTTCGTAGAAGAAGAAGAGTCGTGATGTAGCAATCGTACAGAGCGGTTGTAAGACAGTCGTCGAGTAATTAGGTCGTGCAAGAGACTCGCACGGTGCGAAGTAAAAGCATAGAATAAGATAAAGAACAGAAGTAAATAAAGATCACAAGAAGCTTTTTTTTTTTTCTTTTCTTTTATTTATTAATTTTATTAAGTGTAGAACCGGTACAAACAAAAAACAGGACCATAACAACACTGGGAGGTAAATTAATAAATGAGCCGAGCCCCATACCGAGCTATGGGGATATTAAATCACAAGAAGTGATAAAAATCGCCTGAAAAGATCATGTTCGCTATAATTAAATAATATAAGTGTAACTAAAATCAATCTTTATAATACTGAATAAATAATATAATAAAAATTGTAGACATTTATTGTGAAACACGTCATAGTTCAAAATTAAGATGAAATCGTTAAATTGACCTTTAATTTCCTACAAATTGTGGGCTCAACCGTGATTGGTGCAAGTTACACTTTAAACAATTTAAAGAACTAAAACGCAAAAGACAAAGTTGCCGAAAAGTGTGAGATGAACATTTATTGCAAAGGTGGGAGCGAGACAAAAAGAGACGCCCAGTGACAATTAAAATTCTGGTGAAATTAACGTTTCTGCGAAAAGCGACGCGCGCAAGCAGAAAGAGGAAAAGACAAAGAAGAAAAGTGCATGCAGAGACGTAAAAATTCTGCTGATACGCAGGCGGATGAGCTGGTGCGTAAAGAGACGAACTTAATCAAGAACGTAAGCTAGGTGGCTGTGCGTTACGATTAACTACACTAAGTTGCTGGTGAAATTTGTCGTTGGAAAGTTCTAAAGCTAGAACGTTTAAATTTCGCACGTGAGCTAATGCTATAATTCTATAATGACTGATGGAAAAATTTTATGTCTACGCCTACTAAAGGGCGTAGCAAATCGGACCTGAAGATATAGTGGCTTTTCAAATTTGGCTATATTCTAGGCACTATTGATGCTAGAGATTTGAAATTTGGTATATATACGCGAGTTGAGTCCAACAAGCTATAGTGGATATATGTCCGCCCAAAGGGGGCGTGGCAAACCGCAAAACTTTATATCTCCTACAACTTAAGAGCTAAAAGCTTCAAATTTGGATAGTTGAGTTACTAGTAACCTCCTCTATCGATACCCCAAAAATAATTGTCAGTCCTCTTTGAAGGCGTGGCATATCGAAAAATACCCTGTAATTTTCACCTTTTTTGAGCGTAAGCATTCAAATTTCGCATTTACGTTATCGTTAGCTCTTTCTAAGAACTGGCCAAAAATGAGGTGTCTACGGCCACTGCGTGGCAATCGGCATTTGTAGTATCAAATTGCGACATTTATATGCTTGAGCTATCTATGTATGTACATGTATATACAAATTGGCTTAATAGGCATTAATAACACGGAAGGAAACATTTTTATAAAATTTAAAAATAAAATGTAAATATTTAAAAAATATAAAAGAAGCGAAGTCATAGACTTTTTTTCCAAGCATCTATGCTACTGCACATTTGATGTACTATTGTCACTACTTTGACTACACCGACTGTTTCCGCCAGGTCGATTCTTTCTCCCGACCACCTGTTGCAGTTGAAGAAAGTGTGTTCTGCATCGTCCATTGCGTTTTCGCAGTAAATACAGCTGGATTCAGCAGTTTTTCCCATCTTATTTAGATACTTTCGAAAGAATTCATGTCCGGAGAGTAGTTGTGCCAAATAGAACGACGTTTCACCGTGTTTTCTATTTATCCACTTCTCTAGATCGGGGATTATTCTAGCGGTCTGTCTTCCATACCTTTCGCATGACCATCTCGCCTTCCTCGAGACTATGGTTTGCTGTCGTATACTCTTTGCCGAAGATTCCATATTTTTTTGCGCTCTTGGGCAAGCAAGTCAACCGGTATGACTGCTGCTATCACAGTAACGGCAGCCCCGGAGACTGTGCGGTACGCCGATGTTATCCTTAAGACTGCTCTTCGTTGCACTGATAACATCGGTTCGCCTTTAAGGTGACCGCCCATAATTCACTTCCATATATCAATATTGCATTTGTCGCTTCCTTGAGAAGTCTTCGTTTTCCTGCTTCAGCTGTTCCCAGAAGGTAAGTTTATTTTATATTTATTGAGAAAATTAAAAGTCAATTTAAGGATTTCATCTTAATTTTAAACTATGAAGAGTTTCACAATAAATGTCTACAATTTATATAATATTATTTATTCAGTATTATAAAGATTGATTTTAGTTACACTTATATTATTTAATTATACGCGAACATGATATTTTCCGGCGATTTTTATCACTTCTTGTGATTTAATATCCCCATAGGGTATGGTATGGGTATGGGGTTCGGCTCATTTATTAATTTACCTCCCAGTGTTGTTATGGTCCTGTTTTTTGTTTGTACCGGTTCTACACTTAATAAAATTAATAAATAAAAGAAAAGAAAAAAAAAAAGCTTCTTGTGATCTTTATTTACTTCTGTTCTTTATCTTATTCTATGCACCCGACCTAATTACTCGACGACTGTCTTACAACTGCTCTGTACGATTGCTACATCACGACTCTTCTTCTACGAACGACTCTTGATCTAATTCAAAAGCTTGCGTTCGCTCCGAACTACTCTGCGGTTCATCTGCCAGGGATGTTCTAACTTTTACGAATCTCACATATATATACTGCGGCGAGTAGTCTGGGTCTTATGAGCTTTTCTAACAGCTTCCCCGCTGTGTTTAGCATACACAATGGGCGATAAGCCGAAAGTGAGTTGGGATCGCATTTGCCTTTGCTAATGAGCACCAGTCTCTGTTCTTTCCACGCTTTCTTTTAGACATGCGTTATACATCCTAAGGAGAACGGGTGTTCTACGGGTGTTCGCCCATGCGTTTCGTGGATGTGTGTTGAAAATAGTGATTCCACTATGTGTTTCATGACTATCTTGTAGCCAAGTCCCCAAGGATCTTTATTTATATCTTTGCAGAGTTCTTTCCACTTGTCATGCTTACATGATAGCAATCGACAGTTCTTTTCTCGCAATCTAAGCTGCTAACGCTTCCGTCATAAAATTTCCAGAGCGTCGTGCCCTTGTTAGCCTTCTTCTAAATTGCATACTTTCCTTTTCTCTGCAATATCGTGGTTCCACCAGTACGCATGTCGTCTACCTCCGTGTTTGCTGTGCGTTTTTGGCATCGAAACGTTACACGCTCTTTCCATAGCTATTAGGCTTCTTTCGACCACTTGCTTCGAGGTCAATGTGCCGTCGAACTGTCGTTCACGTCCACCTTGCTTATGTCCCATCTGTGGGAGGTCTTTCTTGGGCATGGTGGAGGATTTTGCTGATTGGTATATATATATGATATATACTCGTGATCACTGCCCGTGAAGTCATCGAGTATCTTCCAGTCCTTTATCCGATCTACGAAGTGTTCGGATCCAAAGGTTACGTCCGGTATTGTGCCTTCACATCCCGGCCTATGAAATGTAGCTCTGCTTCCGCGGTTTGCTACCACTAACCAGGACCTAGCGGCCATATCCATGATTTTCCGTCCTCTAGAGTTAGTAGAGGACATTCCCCAGTCTACTGCTCGTGCACTCAGATCGCCTGCCACAATGAAGGGCTGCCGTCGATCCACGAGCAGATCCTCGACTGCATCCAGTTTATTCTGGAAGCTGTATCTGTATATCTAGCACGATCAATAATAAATAATTCTTTAAAAAAAAATTAAAACAAAAATAATAATAAAAAAATATATATATAATAAACAAGATTTAGTATAGAAAAAGAAAAAGGAAGGTATTAAAAGAAATTGCAAGAAAAGTTAATACAAAAAATAAGAAATAATAAAAAGAAAAGAGTAAAGGAAGAGCAAAGAATAGAATATAGGATAGAATTGACAAATCACTACACAACATTGACAACGAAAATGTTTACCAATGGACATTGTGTGTGATTTCCTTAAGATAAGCTAATAGCAAAATTTTTATTTTAGGAAGAGAGAGCTCTAAGGAAAAAACGTGATAATATTTATTAAAATTAACACTAAGAACATAAAACGAACTGTGCAAAGAATAATCCCTAATGTGCGCAGGTAAATGAAGCGGACGATAGTGTCTAGTTGTTAGGGACAGAACCGAAAAGTTTAGACGACCCAACAAAGTGGACGAATCAATATCACCACTAATCAATTTATGCAGAAAAACAATTCCTAAAATTGTTCTTCGATTGGTTAGCGATGGAAGATCAATAAGCTGGAGCCCACTATGATAAGACGGTAATCGTAAAATACCTTCCAATCGAAGATCCCTTAACGCAAAAAGAAGAAACTGTTTTTGGACCGATTCAATACGATCCTGATGCAGTTTATGTTGCGGAGAGCATACAACAGAGCAATCCTCTAAGACGCACAAGCGAAGTAAATAATCGCTTGGTGGTAAAAGGATATTTAAATTCCTTAGACCAACGTTTAATAAAGCCAAGCACACTTTTGGCTTCATTAATGATAGTAGAAATGTGAAGATTAAAATTTAGTTTACAATCAAAGGAAATACCAAGATATTTGACTGTATGGATGCGTCGCACAGTGGGGCCTTTGCTCATTTTGGTGTTGCAAAAACCATAACTTTTGAACCAAGCAAGATATTTCAAACATTTAAAAAGCATTCGACAGAGAATTCTTCAAGCTATAAATAAGCCAAAAAACAGGGCGATGCGTTAACAGGGTGCTTCACAGATTCACCTCAAACCTGAAAAATGTGATTTTTGTCCTAAAATGTATGTTTTTGTATGAAAAACTACAAATTTTTTTGTTGAAATTGATTTTGTTTAAATTATATGCAATAAATATAACAAAACAAACAAAAAAAAAAAATTAAAAAAAATTTTTTTTTTTTTATTTTCTGTAAAGTAGTTTTGCCGTCGGCATTTCTACCTACTGCATGCAGCTGCATGCAGATTTGACCTTTTTTATGCCGACTTTGGGTTAGTTTTTTCTATAGAAACCCAGGGTGGAACCTGGGGGCAGCAAAAGTTTTATTTATATTAAAGAGCACATATTCAGAAACACGTGTGTATAAATCGATGCTCGGAACTCGGCGGAACTCAAAAGATATAGACTACTTTAGGTAAACAAAAATGGTCAAATTTAGAGGTTTAGTAAATTTAAACCAGCTCTGCAATGAAAAGTCGTATTAACTTAATTTTTTTTTATTCTTTTAGTAATAATCCATTCTTTAAATCGCAACCAACACTGCAAAAATTGGTGAAAGATTTTTCCTACAATTCTATTGACAAGTGGGATATTTTTCACAAAAACTCGCTGCTTTTCACAACTTTGCCACTTTCCCAAATTTTGAAGGGCTATAACTACCCTTAAAAATGACCGATTTTCAAAAATCTTTCGGCTACAAAGCAGTAGATCGATTTATTTTCATATGACATCAACTTTTTAAAAATCGCTTAAAGTACCTTTTTTGATTTTTGCCACGCTCTGTCGGCAGAGGCTCCACTGTGCGTCGTAAGGAAATATTGCTAATTTTATAATCAACAATTAGAGGAACGGTACGACTGAAGGTCATTGTCATACATTGAGCAATTTAAGTCCAGCTGGTTTGCCACACACCAAAGTTGAAATGCATTCAGGTCATCTTGAAGGTGATGATGTCCATTTGCACTGGAGTATGGAAGGCAAAGTTTTACATCATCAGCATACATAAATATAGTAGAATATGAGATACAACTAGGATGGTCATTTAATGGACCCAAATGGCTATCCTGAGGTACACCAGACGAAACAAAGATAATTTTAGACAGCTGTTCTGAGCCGGACTCTTTGGCTTCTATAAATTAAATAGGATGAAATCCAAGATACAAGTCTAGGTAAAAATCCTAAGCGTTCAAGCTTAAGAATTAGTATGTGATGAAGTACTGAGTCAAATGCTTTACTGAAGTCAGTATAAATAACATCCGTTTGCATTTTTTTAGAAAAACTGTCATTGACAAGCGAAGTAAATTCAAGTAAATTAGTGGACGGAGATCGATTTTGAACAAAACCATGTTGAGATGATTTGCAAAAATGGTGCAAGGTCGATGTTATAATTTTCTCAAATAACTTCGGAATGACATATAATTTCGCAATGCCTCTATAGTTGGAAATATCAGATCTTCCACCTTTTTATACTCATTCACGAAGTGAATTAGTATATTGGTTTTGTGCAATGTCCGTCTTGCTGTCCGTCCGTCTGTCCGTCTGTCCGTATGAACGCAGTTCATTTCGCCGCTATTAAAGCTAGAGACTTGACATTTTTTTTCCTGATCCGCCCACTAGGGGCGTGGCAAATCGGAAAATGCTTTTTTCGATATACCAGAAATCATGTTAGTTGAAGAGCTAAAATTTGGAATTTGGTATGTAGATCCGTTGACCCCCCAAGTGGTGGATATATCTACGCCTATTGGGGGCGTGGCAAATCAGATAAAACTGTATCTCCTAAAGTTCTAAAGCTAGAAATTTCGCACGTGAGCTAATGATATAATTCTATAATGACTGATGAAAAAATTTTATGTCTACGCCTACTAGGGGCGTGGCAAATCGGACCTGAAGATATAGTAATTTTTCAAATTTGGCTATATTTTAGGCACTATTGATGCTAGAGACTTGAAATTTGGTATATATACGCGAGTTGACCTCCCAAGTCCTACAAGCTATAGTGGATATATGTCCGCCCAAAGGGGGCGTGGCAAACCGCAAAACTTTATATCTCCTACAGTTTAAGAGCTAGAAGCTTCAAATTTGGATAGTTGAGTTACTGGTAACCTCCTCTATCGATGCCCCAAAAATAATTGTCACGCCTCTTTTGGGGGCGTGGCATATCGACACATTTTTTGAGCGTAAGCATTCAAATTTCGCATTTACGTTACCGTTAGCTCTTTCTAAGAACTGGCCAAAAATGAGGTGTCTACGGCCACTAAGGGCGTGGCAATTGGCATTTGTAGTATCAAATCGCGACATTTATATGCTTGAGCTATCTATGTATGTATGTATGCTATGTATGTACATGAATATACAAATAGGCTTAATAGGCATTGATAACACGGAAGGATACATTTTTATAAAATTTAAAAATAAAATTTAAATATTTAAAAAATATAAAAGAAGCTAAAATAACAAAATTTGCAATTTACAAAAAAGAGTATTCCGCGGGATTTGAACTCGCACCCTAGCCATGTTCGTCAAAATAACAAGCACAAATTTAGCCGGTGCCTTTGCCGACAGCGCTACCGCCTACTGTCAACAAACGTAATTAAAATGAAATGCAAAAATGAGATTCTTGATATGACGCATTAAAGAAAAGAAGAGCCAGAGTAGCGGATGATAAATTTGTATTACATACATACACACATACAAATGAGCGCGTGCATACATATATGAGGGCTTTTTAAGAAGAAACAAATTTAAACTTATAAAATTGTTCAATTAGAAAAAAGAATAAAATATATATTTTATAAAAAACGAAATATTGTTTTTTACTAATTTTTTTAAAAGCCAAATTAAATTAAATTTACAAAGGGACTGTGAATGAGTATTCCGCAGTCGGTAGCGCCCGACTGCAACGTTCTTACTTGTTTATATAAGGGAATGATGAGAGATTCTTTCCAAATTGAAGGGAACACAGCAGTATCTAAGGACAAGTTAAACAATTTTAGTAATTGTGACTGAAGAGAAACACTGCACTCTTTAATCACACAACTAGGAATATTATCGGCACCGGGAGAGAAAGATGATTTCAACGTCCTAATGGCCGCAGCCAGAGAGGCTGCAGTAACTTTAGGAGTATTTATAGACCCATATTCAGAAAGAGGATATGGATATGAGTTGTTGTAGAGATTAGCAGAAGAATAAGTTGATTGAAAACAATTAAGAAAGCTCTAGTCGAGGCTGCTCGACTACGAGATCCCCTGAACCCTTCGAGCAACTGATATTTCACACACGCATACAAACAAACACACGCATATACAGGCGATTGAGCTTAGGTTGCACTGCAGTGTTGGCGATATTATGAGAACTTATTTGTGGAATAATTTAATTTCTAGACGTACGATCGTAATAAAACTTTCAGAACGTAAAAAAGTATCGGAATGAGTTATCGTTTTTTAGTGATAAACTCGATATGCGCGCGATATATACGGACATTTTAAAAATCAGTTGAGGTCTCTAGCTCTCATATCTTCTGAGATCGACGCGTTCATACATACGGACAGACGGACGGACGGACGGACGGACAGACAGACAGACGGACAGGGCCAAATCGACTCAGCTCGTCGTGCTGATCAAGAATATATATACTTTGTGGGGTCTGCCACGCCTCCTTCTGCCTGTTACATACATTTCAACAAAACCATTATACCCTGATTTCCCATTTTCAATGGGTTCACGGTATAAAAAAATAAAGAGAGTAAAATATGTTGAAAAGCAGAACGAAAGATTATGTTGAGAGAGATAGTCAACAACAAAACAGCCGTTTCAGAGCGTAAAGAAAGAAACACAGAGAGTTATTTACACAGTACGACGACCGAAATCGAGAGAGCAAGTATGCTCACACTCACACTAACTAACGTGTAAAGAGTAAAGAGTAAAGACAGGGAGAGCGCCAGAAAATAGAAAACTATAGCAAAGTACAAAAAAATAAATGTAAATACGACGCTGCACCAAACTTCAACAAAATTAAAAATCACACTCTCACTGAGAACTCTCTCTGATATAAATACGTTTATATATATGCCGCCGCAGCGGCTGAGTGAGGATGTATCATATTACTTATTGCGACAGAGTCTTGCGCTTGCAAGATCTGTCTACTCAGCAATGTACTCAATGGGCTTTGCACTCGAATGTTTTGTATAAATATTTTAACAAAGTGATACAATATATTAATAATATTTTAATGCGTTTCACAGAACATGCTATAATTTTAGAAGGCCTAATGGTTTCAGCCATGAAATCATGGCTATATTCCATTCTTCGCATAAGATGTTACAAACTCAGTTTCATGAAATGCCCTTGGATGGGATATCACCACATTGCCTACCGGTATAGGTACATTAACCACAGCTCCTTTAATTGCAGTTTTACGACCATACCCTAACGACTTGATTATTATGAAAGGAAGGCGGAGAGCAATGGGTTTTTCTTCTAATGGAGTTAGATCCTTTAAGCATTCAGGTAGCTCTGGAAAATCTAGACCATTCGAAATAGCTGACTTTGTTTTTTTGCCCAATTTCACACTTGCACTACATGTTTTGCAAAAAGTGTATTTATTATTTGAAGCGGGGAAAATTTAAGATAAACTTAAAATATCTTCACTGTCTTCAACACTACATTTACTTTCAACAAAATCTGTACTAATTTTAAGGACTTGGTGTGGAAACCACAAGCCTTTACAGCAAACACACACCTGATCTGGACCCTGCTTAACAAGTAGGTTATAATTGTTTACGCACTCTGATAAACTATTATTCAACCTTCGGAATTCCCTATTCTCTGGAAGAATTTCTGCGCGAGCCTGGCTATTACGCATAGTATTTCGGCGATTTTCTTCTATTCTATTTTCTATTATATTTCCAAACTGTCTAACTCTTTGCGACACGATTCTATTGGCATCAAATGCGTCTTGACGGGCTTGCAATCGCGCACTTCGCCTTGCACTTGTATTACGAGCCTGTTCTATAAGTCGCCGAGTAGCGTAATGTATAGCACGGGACCGTATCAGCCTGGCCCTTGACCTTTCTAAAAGTCTTCGACCAAAATTTTGTCTGTTTTGAGAGTGCAGTGCAGTATTGTGTCACTGCTCTGTCGCTCTGTATACAGTATCTTGCCTGCGTCTTACTCGACGCGAAGTATTTGCAAGTTGCTCCTGATCCCTAACTATACGATTGCTTCGACGGTTTGAATGCTGTTCTGTATTCTGCTCTTGCTCTATCGCCCTGTACTCAGGATCTTGCCTACGTCTCGCTCGACGCGAAGTATTGGCAAGTTGCTCCTGTTCCCTAACTATAGGATTACTTCGACGGTTTGAATGCTGTTCTGTATTCTGCTCTTGTTCTATCGCCCTCTACTCAGGATCTTGCCTACGTCTTGATCGACGCGAAGTATTTGCAAGTTGCTCCTGTTCCCTAACTATAGGATTGCTTTGACGGCTTGAATGCTGTTCAGTATTCTGCTCTTGTTCTATCGCCCTGTCCGCAGGATCTTGCCGACGTCTTGATCGGCGCGAAGTATTTGCAAGTTGCTCCTGTTCCCTAACTATAGGATTGCTTCGACGGATTGAATGCTGTTCTGTATTCTGCTACGAGTATTCCTACGAGTACGACGACGTTCACTATCGTTAAGCTGCTCAGCTTGACGATATTCTAAGTTTTCCCTACGCTCTCTTTGCGAAAATGAGTTATATTCCCTTTCTCTAGTTAAATTATCTGTATTTGACCTATTCAACTGATTCCTAGCTCTTATCCTCTCTGATCTTGCTGCAGCTGAAATTCTCCTAGTTCTTGGCATCTTTACAACTTTATATTAAAGAATATGGTAAATATATAGTTTAAAAGCAACTAAAATAAGAAAGTCAAGTTCAATTTATTAAATCTTCTTATTATAATAATGTTATAAATATAAAAAAAATAATTAGTAAATATAGCTTAAAAGTAAATAATCTAAGTGAGTAAATTACAAAAAAAATATTTATGTGCTTGTTAGTTTTCTGTTCTTTTAAATAATAATTGTAAAATAATAATTTTACTACAAAGTCTTAAAAAAAACTATAGGGAATATATAATAAAAGTTAGTTCATATATTCTTTCAAAAGTTGACTTACATTCAATATAGTAATTTTTAAACACGTACGCAACGCACTAATTGATAGCCAAAAAGAACTTTTCACAATGTATCACATTCACTTCTGTTTACGGGCTACAAATTTCGCGTTGTGCACTTGTTCACAGTTTAATTATTACTAAAGAGGAGTGAATGAAGCTGGGAGTTGGTCAACGATTTTTTTAGGTCAAATATCAATCCCAAAAAACCTAACCCTATCCGTTTGACAAAAAACGGTTATTAACGTATTTTACGGTGCCATAAAACTATCTGCCGTAACAGTAAATGAATATGAGTATATGAAGTATGTGCATATTTCATTCATAAACGCTACAGTCATTAACCGTATAATTGGGTAAGGGGTATACAAAACGGAAATAAGGGGGCGTGCTTGGAAGATATTTTCGATACCTACTGTTCAGGCATGAACATATGAATATACGATGATCGTATACATGCCTCCGACGCACTCAGCGACTAGCAGGTAGTGCGCTGTGATAGCGATAAGGGCCACATGTACGGACTGCATAAATATACAAATTACGAAGGAGACAAGTGCTGAGCCTTACAAACTCAGCGATAGGATAAGAATAGCTAATAGACCAACGCGGAGTCTTACACACTCAGTGATAAGATAAGAATATGTAATAGCCCAATGCTGAGCCTTACACACTCAGCGATAAGATAAGAATATGTAATAGCCCAATGCTGAGCCTTACACACTCAGCAATAGATACATTAGATTTAAGGGTTGAAATTATACATGAGTCTGGGTATATAAACCCAGGCTCAGAATAATAAAGATCAATACGAAACTAAACACCATCTTAGTCAAGTGTATTCGTTCACCTACAGACTGCCTAAACGTGCAAGATTTTTTGCACCAGCTCATATTGGCAATTAGGATCAAAGTAGAAATTAAAGAAATGCAGCAGAAAACAAGTAAGAAAGCTCTAGTCGAGACTGCTCGACTACGAGATCCCCTGAACCCTTCGAGCAACTGATATTTCAATAATAATTCGCACATACACACGCACACACACACACACACACACACGCATACATACAAACACACGCACACACACTCACACACACACGCATATACAGGCGATTGCGCTTAGGTTGCACTGTGTTGGCGATATTATGAGAACTTATTTGTGGAATAATTTAATTTCTAGACGTACGATCGTAATAAAACTTTCAGAACGTAATAATGATGTATAAATGTATGTGTATACCGCGGGCGGGGGGTAAATTTTAACAAAAACCGAAATTGTATAAAATACGTCTTAATATATATTTAAAATTTGGACACTCTAGCTATAATGATGTAGGAGATATAATTTTTTAACTGACTTTCGATAAGGTTTTTTATCGATAAAAAAATATCGGAATGAGTTATCGTTTTTTAGTGATAAACTCGATATGCGCGCGATATATACCGACATTTTAAAAAAAGTTGAAGTCTCTAGCTCTTATATCTTCTGAGATCGACGCGTTCATACATACGGACAGACGGACGGACGGACGGACGGACAGACAGACAGACGGACAGGGCCAAATCGACTCAGCTCGTCGTGCTGATCAAGAATATATATACTTTGTGGGGTCTGCCACGCCTCCTTCTGCCTGTTACATACATTTCAACAAAACCATTATACCCTGATTTCCCATTTTCAATGGGTTCACGGTATAAAAAAATAAAGAGAGTAAAATATGTTGAAAAGCAGAACGAAAGATTATGTTGAGAGAGATAGTCAACAACAAAACAGCCGTTTCAGAGCGTAAAGAAAGAAACACAGAGAGTTATTTGCACAGTACGACGACCGAAATCGAGAGAGCAAGTATGCTCACACTCACACTAACTAACGTGTAAAGAGTAAAGAGTAAAGACAGGGAGAGCGCCAGAAAATAGAAAACTATAGCAAAGTACAAAAAAATAAATGTAAATACGACGCTGCACCAAACTTCAACAAAATTAAAAATCACACTCTCACTGAGAACTCTCTCTGATATAAATACGTTTATATATATGCCGCCGCAGCGGCTGAGTGAGGATGTATCATATTACTTATTGCGACAGAGTCTTGCGCTTGCAAGATCTGTCTACTCAGCAATGTACTCAATGGGCTTTGCACTCGAATGTTTTGTATAAATATTTTAACAAAGTGATACAATATATTAATAATATTTTAATGCGTTTCACAGAACATGCTATAATTTTAGAAGGCCTAATGGTTTCAGCCATGAAATCATGGCTATATTCCATTCTTCGCATAAGATGTTACAAACTCAGTTTCATGAAATGCCCTTGGATGGGATGTCACCACATTGCCTACCGGTATAGGTACATTAACCACAGCTCCTTTAATTGCAGTTTTACGACCATACCCTAACGACTTGATTATTATGAAAGGAAGGCGGAGAGCAATGGGTTTTTCTTCTAATGGAGTTAGATCCTTTAAGCATTCAGGTAGCTCTGGAAAATCTAGACCGAAATAGCTGACTTTGTTTTTTTGCCCAATTTCACACTTCACACTATTATTTGAAGCGGGGAAAATTTAAGATAAACTTAAAATATCTTCACTGTCTTCAACACTACATTTACTTTCAACAAAATCTGTACTAATTTTAAGGACTTGGTGTGGAAACCACAAGCCTTTACAGCAAACACACACCTGATCTGGACCCTGCTTAACAAGTAGGTTATAATTGTTTACGCACTCTGATAAACTAGTATTCAACCTTCGGAATTCCCTATTCTCTGGAAGAATTTCTGCGCGAGCCTGGCTATTACGCATATTATTTCGTCGATTTTCTTTTATTCTATTTTCCGTTATATTTCCAAACTGTCTAACTCTTTGACACACGATTCTATTGGCATCAAATGCGTCTTGACGGGCTTGCAATCGCGCACTTCGCCTTGCACTTGTATTACGAGCCTGTTCTATAAGTCGCCGAGTAGCGTAATGTATAGCACGGGACCGTATCAGCCTGGCCCTTGACCTTTCTAAAAGTCTTCGACCAAAATTTTGTCTGTTTTGAGAGTGCAGTGCAGTATTGTGTCACTGCTCTGTCGCTCTGTATACAGTATCTTGCCTGCGTCTTACTCGACGCGAAGTATTTGCAAGTTGCTCCTGATCCCTAACTATACGATTGCTTCGACGGTTTGAATGCTGTTCTGTATTCTGCTCTTGCTCTATCGCCCTGTACTCAGGATCTTGCCTACGTCTCGCTCGACGCGAAGTATTGGCAAGTTGCTCCTGTTCCCTAACTATAGGATTACTTCGACGGTTTGAATGCTGTTCTGTATTCTGCTCTTGTTCTATCGCCCTCTACTCAGGATCTTGCCTACGTCTTGATCGACGCGAAGTATTTGCAAGTTGCTCCTGTTCCCTAACTATAGGATTGCTTTGAGGGATTGAATGCTGTTCTGTATTCTGCTCTTGCTCTATCGCCCTGTACTCAGGATCTTGCCTACGTCTCGCTCGACCCGAACTATTGGCAAGTTGTTCTTGCTCCCTAACTTGCAAATCTAATCGATGCAATGCACGATTATCAGTGTTTTCTGCTTGTTCTAAGTTTCTAACCTTTAAATTATTCCTACGAGTACGACGACGTTCACTATCGTTAAGCTGCTCAGCTTGACGATATTCTAAGTTTTCCCTACGCTCTCTTTGCGAAAATGAGTTATATTCCCTTTCTCTAGTTAAATTATCTGTATTTGACCTATTCAACTGATTCCTAGCTCTTATCCTCTCTGATCTTGCTGCAGCTGAAATTCTCCTAGTTCTTGGCATCTTTACAACTTTATATTAAAGAATATGGTAAATATATAGTTTAAAAGCAACTAAAATAAGAAAGTCAAGTTCAATTTATTAAATCTTCTTATTATAATAATGTTATAAATATAAAAAAAATAATTAGTAAATATAGCTTAAAAGTAAATAATCTAAGTGAGTAAATTACAAAAAAAAATATTTATGTGCTTGTTAGTTTTCTGTTCTTTTAAAATAATAATTGTAAAATAATAATTTTACTACAAAGTCTTAAAAAAAAACTATAGGGAATATATATAAAAGTTAGTTCATATATTCTTTCAAAAGTTGACTTACATTCAATATAGTAATTTTTAAACACGTACGCAACGCACTAATTGATAGCCAAAAAGAACTTTTCACAATGTATCACATTCACTTCTGTTTACGGGCTACAAATTTCGCGTTGTGCACTTGTTCACAGTTTTAATTATTACTAAAGAGGAGTGAATGAAGCTGGGAGTTGGTCAACGATTTTTTTAGGTCAAATATCAATCCCAAAAAACCTAACCCTATCCGTTTGACAAAAAACGGTTATTAACGTATTTTACGGTGCCATAAAACTATCTGCCGTAACAGTAAATGAATATGAGTATATGAAGTATGTGCATATTTCATTCATAAACGCTACAGTCATTAACCGTATAATTGGGTAAGGGGTATACAAAACGGAAATAAGGGGGCGTGCTTGGAAGATATTTTCGATATCTACTGACCTTTGAAAAGATGCTACAGGTAATAAAAAAGGCTTCGTTGGAAATTCATAGACCTGCCCAAAGGGCATTTCTTAAAGACGCAAATTATTTGCTTTACTGATTAAAATAAGAATAATTTTGCCTGGTTCATCAATATGTATATTAACCGCAGGAAGTACACAGGAAGTACACAGGCGTGTGGTCAATACTACGAGAATTTATTTATTCAATAATTTAATTTCTAGACGTACAATCTTAATAAAACGTTCAGATCGTAATCATAATATTCAAATCTATGTACATTCCAAAGCACGTCTCTAGTATTTGAATTTACGGATTGTGGCGAAGGGGGCGTGGTATCAAAAATCTGTAAACTACAAAATGTTTGTATTCAATATATGTATATACACACTAAATCTAAAGTCTTTAGGTCTAAAAGTGTTCAAATGAGGCTGAAAAAAACAAAATCAATTTTTCGATTATTCTCGATAAAAAAGTTATCGGATGATTTATCGCAAAAATAAAGCAAACTCGTACTGCGTATGGTATACACAAGTATGCATGCCAAATTTCAGCTCTCTAGCTTTTGTATCTTCTGAGATCGACGCACTCATACAGACGGACGGACGGACGGACGGACGGACAGTCGGACGGACGGACAGGACTATAACGACTCAGCTCGTCGTGCTGATCAAAACACAAAGTATATATATTCATACTTTGTGGGGTCTGCGATGATTCCTTCTGCCTGTTACATACATTTACACAAAACCATTATACCCTGAATTCCCATTTTCAATGGGTTCAGGGTATAAAAACGAACGCCAAGTCAGATGTTTCTTTTGATTTAAATAAAAAATTCATTAAGTTAGATTTCGTTTTAAGTCTAGACTGTTATAGATTCTGAGATCGATGCGTTAAAACATAAGGACAGACGAACAGACAGAGAGACTCATCTAGCCATATATACAGTGGCGAGTGGCTTAGCGGCAATCATATTGGAACCCATCCGACGCAAATATATTAAATTTCGACTCATGTGCATATATATGGATTGGAAGCAATATGCCTGGCGCCCACCAAATACTGAGCTCCAAGATAAGCACCTAAAACCAAATATGAGCTATAGCAGTGGCTGTTGCATGGTTGGGCCTGCGAGTCGGGCTTGGGAGTTGAATACTTAGTTTTCATTGATGGTAATATGAACAATAGCATGTACCTATCCTTTTTGAAGAAGAATTTGCACCACAATGCAGAAAAACAGGGTCTAGAAGGGCGATCCCGATTGCATCAGGCAAATGACCAAAACAATAAACCGGGTATTGACTAGTCCTGGCTGATGTGGAACAGTCCAAATGTGGTAAATCAGCTGGCCCAGTGGTCATACCTGAACGTTTTAGAAAATTTATGGGCTAAATTGGGCGTGGCCATTCGGAAATGGTCAATATTCAATAAAAATGACCTCATAACGGCCCTGTTGAAGGATTGGCCGAAAAAAGCTGTGACATGGAAAAGGACTGTTTTTATACCCTGAACCCATTGAAAATGGGAAATCAGGTATAATGGTTT
>NW_028301754.1:0-26541 GCF_054131105.1 Drosophila navojoa
CTCCCCCTTTGGGCGGACATATATCCCCCATATCTTGTTGGACTAGGGTGGTCAACTCGCGTATATATACCAAATTTAGTCAAATTTGAAAAATCACTATATTTTCAGGTCCGATTTGCCACGACCCTAGTTGGCGTAGACATAGAATTTTTTAATCAGTCATTATAGAATTATATCATTACCTCACGTCCGAAATTTCAACGTTCTAGCTTGAAAACTTTAGGAGATACAGTTTTATCTGAGGTTTTTTTTATCTGAGTTATACACCAGTATGTGTTCCAAATTTCAAGTCTCTAGCTTCAATAGCGGTGAAATGAACTGCGTTCATACGGACAGAAGGACAGACGGACGTACAACAAGACGGACATTGCACAAAACCAATATACGAATTCACTTCGTGAATGAGTATAATAATTCAATTCGGGAATGAGTATAAAAATTTGTATCAATTCAGTGGGAGTTTCCCTCCACACAATAAGTTGAAAATTGCGGTGAGACTCGTGAAGTTCAATTTGACGGTACATTTTAGCGATGTCTGCTGTAGGACGAAGTCGAAATCTTAACAGAGTCTTTCACAACTACAAATGACTTCTCGCACAGTTGTTGCTCTGGGCTATACAATATCGAATTAATTTGATTTTGCGAACTATTGTATCTTTCTCTATGTCGTCGTTTACGACACTAATGAAAGTCGAAGAACTATTAGCTGCACTCGATGTTCGGCAGCGACCAAATACAATCTAACCAAAGGCAGTCAATTGCAATGTTGAGCTGTTATCAGGTCCCTTTATTCGGCCATCTCTTAATATATCAAAAAAGATATCAGCACCGAGCAGCAGATCTATACATTGGGGCTTGTGGAATTGAGGATCAGCTAATTGTACGTTATCAGGTACCTTGATCTCTTCAGTAAGCTTTTCTGGTTGGTACGACGAAATGGAATGTAACACACCAAAGTCTGTTCGGATTTCTATGTCGTCCGTTCGGGACGCTATCGAAGTTTTAACGCTGAGCCTAACAGTTGACTGACAATTAGCAATGCCCAACAGCTGAATCCCAAATCTTTGCCTTTTTAATTTCAACTGTTGCGAAATCTGTGACTTTGAGCCACCTCAGAGCTGTATCTATGCAGTATTGTATGGTGCGGCTTAAAGCACATACGACAGTGTGCTGATTTGTAAGCAGCCACTGAGTGTCCTGTTCGCAAAAAATTTATATAGAGCGGATAGCTCTTTGCGAACACAACGTTTCTGACAGGGTATTGCCGCGAATGACGAGCACGAGTGAATGCGGTGATCATTCTTTTTACAAAACACTCATTTAGGACTCTGTGGCTGACTTGGCAGAGCGACAGCTAGTAAAGTTTTTCGAATTCTTTTTCTATTATCCTGAGCTACCTTACGACTTGGACTAGATGATTCTTCAGCACTTAAATGCTGTTTCCATGTAAGCGATCAGCGGGAAGATGCCCCATTATTTGGGATAAGAGTTTCGGCTTGTAGCGAGCATTGACCAGCCAAACCTGCGGACGATGCAGGCCCATTAGTACCAGTGGGTTGGCTGGCAATGAGACCGATGCAAATGCTCCTAATAAAACGTCACAAACGACCTCCGACTCGTAGCAACCACAACACACGCCTGCCATGCTGATGTGGGTGCAAAAAAGGTGCCAGTTTTTGAAATGATGGTTTCAACACGATGGATTTCTTTATTTTCTTTATTCAATGTGTTGAATTACAGATATGACTGCAAGGAATGCGAAACATAATTCAGAAGCTGTAGGAATCAGTAAAGTTTGACTCTTGTTTTCCATTTATAAAGCGGAACATATATGCAACTATGCGGATTAACTTAGAGAATGACAAAGTTGACTCAATAAGTTGTACGATTAGGTTGTCACCTTATCGACCGCGATCATAGTAATTGCAGTTCTACGCTTCTCTAGCAGCTCTAACTCTTTTGATAAGGTGATTTGTAGGTTGGCTGGCCACAACGTATCAGAAAGCTTTAAAAATCCTGGTCCGCAAAACCACAATGATGTTTTAGGCTGCTCAACTGAACATCCCTAAGATACAATATCTGCTGGGTTATCTTTAGTTGATACATGACGCCAAGATACATTAGTTGTCAACTCTTGGATTGTTGCCACGCGATTATCAACGAATGTGTTCAAGCCAATGAAGCACAACCTCCGAGTCTGACCAAAATGTGATTTGATGGATAGGACAATCAAGTATTTTCTTTACCGCATCCCTCATTTGTTTGCATTCTTACGGATAAACAACCGTAAGCTCTCGTTGAGGCATCAACAAATCCATGGATTTGGCATCCCTTTGATTTGAGCGTGTCAACGTAACAAGGTATATGCAACGAGCTTAAGTTTGAGAAACAGCTAGTTACTGCCTCAAATTCTTGTCTCATTTGGACAGGCGATTGGTCATCCCACCCAGGTTTATGCAACCACATTTCTTGTAAAAGGACCTTCGCACGAGTTACGTTAACAAACCTAAGGGGTCGTTTAACCTTGCCACAAATGACAAAACGGATCTTTTGGTCGGTTGCACTTCTACTGACCATATTTTTGCTGCGAGTTGTTTACAATTGGAAGACCATTTTGTGAGAGAAAACCCAAACGTTTGAAGAATTCCAATCAATTCTCGATGCAACCAGCACAATTCTTCAACGCTATCTGCTCCTGTCAAGAAGTCATCAACATCTTGGGCTAACGATCTTGCAGTTTTAAACATCAAATTGCTAAGAATGGAGCAGTCGCTGTCCCATAAGTTACTGTACTTAAAGAAAAACGGATCAAAGGGTGAAACTCGTCAAGCTCAATTTGACGGTACATGTTAGCGATGTCTGCTGTAGGACGAAGTCGAAATCTTAACAGAGTCTCCCACAACTAGTGATGGCAAAAAAAAATCATTGTTCGATTATTTAATCATATGATTTGTTTTAGGTGCTTTAAAGATTAATTGCAATTAATCGCGGAAAAATAAAAAAATCGATTAATCAAATGATTTTTTGAATGCGCTTAATTTATTTTTTATGAACTCCTTTTAGAAGCACAAATAACAACAACAGTAAAGAATATAAATGTTTATTTAAAATTGAGTTAAGAAATAGTAGTTAGATACAATATCTGCTGGGTTATCTTTAGTTGATACATGACGCCAAGATACATTAGTTGTCAACTCTTGGATGTTTGCCACGCGATTAGCAACGAATGAGTTCAAACTAGATTAATGCATTCGCAGCCAATGAAGCACAACATTTGAATAATTGATCATCCCACCCAAGTTTGGGCAACCACATATCTTACCGAAGGACTTTCGAACGAGTCACGATCGGAGTTAACAATCCTAAGGGGTCGTTTAAAAAGTGGCACAAATGACAAAACGGATCTGTTGGTCGGTCGCAATTCTACATGACGCCAAGATACATTAGTTGTCAACTTTTGGGTGGTTGCCACGCGATTAGCAACGAATGTGTTCAAACTAGATGAATGCATTCGCAGCCAATGAAGCACAACCTCCGAGTCTGACCAAAATGTGACTTGATTGATAGGACAATCAAGTATTTTCTTTACCGCATCCCACAAGGTAGCTAACAATTCTGCAGCACACAACTCTAACCGTCGAACAGATTTTGTATTTAAGGGTGCTACCTTAGATTTGACGACTAGCAGCGTGGTAGTGATACCCTCATCTGTTTGCATTCTTACGTATAAACAACAACCGTAAGCTCTCGTTGAGGCATCAGCAAATCCGTGGATTTGGCATGCCTTGGATTTAACGAGGTATATGCAACGATTTTAAATTTGAGAAACAGCTCGTGACTGCCTCAAATTCTTGCCTCATTTGAACAGGCAATTGCTCATCCCACCCAAGTTTGTGCAACCACATATCTTACAGAAGGACTTTCGCACGAGTCACGATCGGAGTTAATAATCATAAAGGCTCGTTTAATGTTGGCACAAATGACAAAACGGATCTGTTGGTCGGTTGCAATTCTACTGAACAGCTCATGTACATTTCATTTATTTAAAAAAAATTTTATTTAAAGGTATTGAAAAAACTAGTGTCAACTAAAATTAAATAGCCTATAAAAAGTACAACACATTATGACTATTGTATCACCAACCCGATGGAGGTATTTTATTTGCCAGTCCAGCTAGCTATGCCCCACTTCACAGCTAAATGTGGTCAGTGATACTATTGAAATTATGAAAAGACAGTGCTAAAATGGAAAACTTAAAAAAAAAATATTAAAGGAGCTTAAATATAGTAAATCTAATTAAAATTACAATTCCGACTGCGGAATACTCATTCACAGTCCCTTTGTAAATTTAATTTAATTAAAAAAAATTAGTACAAAACAATTATGCTTTTTGATTATATTGTAGCTTTTGGTAATTTTTATCGAGTAATCGATAATTATTATATTGATCGTGCACTTTTTGAGTACAAATGTATGGTAATTTTCGTTGATAGCTTTCGGTCACACCTATTGCAGATTCTTTAGCGTTTGCTTACATTACAAAAGCGCGCTTTTTAGCATTCTAACAATTGCGATTGATTTCTGGATTTTCTAGCTGTAGTTTTGTCAGATGACGCTCTGTTATTAGCTTATTGTATTTTAGCTACCAGTTTGTAAAGCAGAGCGATAGCGTGGGCGCTAAAGGCGTCGAAAGTTATGTTACAGTGGCGGAGGTTCAAGTCCCCATCAAGGTTATGTTTTTTTTTTTTTTCATACATATTTCGTTTTTTATAAAATAGATATTTTATTCTTTTTTCTAATTGAACAATTTTATAAGTTTAAATTTGTTTCTTCTTAAAAAGCCCTCATATATGTATGTACGCCTATATGCATGTATATGTATGCACATAAGTCTGCACGCATATGTAGCATCAAGCATTCCAGCCTTTCTTATGCACGCGCTCATTTGTATGTGTGTATGTATGTACACATAAATGCATACTCTAGCGTTGAAATGAGACTGATTTGTTTTTGCTTTGTTCTTAAATTTACCATCCGCTACTCTCATAACAAGAATCTTATTTTTGGATTTCATTTTAATTACAATTATTGACAGTAGGTGGTGGCGTTGTCGGCAAAGGCGCCGCTTCAATTTGTTTTTTGTTCTTGTGGCAAACATGACTTGGGTGCGAGTTCAAATCCCGCGGAAAACTCTTCTTTTATATTTTTTAAATATTTAAATTTTATTTTTAAATTTTATAAAAATGTTTCCTTCCGTGTTATCAATGCCTATTAAGCCTATTTGTATATTCATGTACATACATAGATAGCTCAAGCATATAAATGTCGCAATTTGATACTACAAATGCCGATTGCCACGCCCCTAGTGGCCGTAGACACCTCATTTTTGGCCAGTTCTTAGAAAGAGCTAACGGTAACGTAAATGCGAAATTTGAATGCTTACGCTCAAAAAATGTGAAAATTACAGGGTATTTTTCGATATGCCACGCCCCCAAAGAGGCGTGACAATTATTTTTGGGGCATCGATAGAGGAGGTTAGCAGTAACTCAACTATCCAAATTTGAAGCTTCTAGCTCTTAAACTGTAGGAGATATAAAGTTTTGCGGTTTGCCACGCCCCCTTATGGCGGACATATATCCACTATTGCTTGTTGGACTTGGGAGGTCAACTCGCGTATATATACCAAATTTCAAGTCTGTAGCATCAATAGTGCCTAAAATATAGCCAAATTTGAAAAATCACAATATCTTCTTCAACGTTCTAGCTTCAGAACTTTAGGAGATACAGTTTAATCTGATTTGCCACGCCTCCAATGGGCGTAGATATATCCACCATAGCTTTTTGGACTTGGGGGGTTAACGCGGATCTACATACATTCAGCTTTCTAGCTCTTCAACTAACATGATTTCTGGTATATCGGAAAATGCATTTTCCGATTTGCCACGCCCCTAGTGGGCGGATCGGGAAAATTTTAACACTTTTTAAATCGGAGCTATACACGAGTATATGTTCCAAATTTCAAGTCTCTAGCTTCAATAGCGGCGAAATGAACTGCGTTCATACGGACAGACGGACGGACGGACAGACGGACAGACGGACAGACGGACGGACGGACGGACAGCAAGACGGACATTGCACAAAACCAATATACTAATTCACTTCGTGAATGAGTATAAAAATCAGGTGCATTCACTCTAACAGCTGTTAGTAGTGCTTGCTGCGGCAAGCTTTCGCGCGCCGTTCCTCGTAGCTGCGATCACCGCAGGAACAACAGAAGGCGCTGCCGCAGCCGTCGCCAGGCACCCAACTCACTAAAAGAAGCCCAAATAGGAGTTACGTTAGAGGGCTTGACTGCCTTATTTGGGGGTCAGCGGCATATTAATGCCCTAATGAGCGAGGAGTTGGCTAGGCTGGTCATTCTCCATAAGACGGCCGAAAAGCTCTGCAACCGACCGATTAAAAACTGCGAAGTGCAGACCATGCCGCTCCAGAAAGTAGTGCAGAAAGCGAGCACTAGCGCGTTCTCAAGTAGCAACACGTCAAAGCGGTCGAGGGAAGTTGCCACTGATCAGAGGAAAACACCCTCAAAAAAGCCGAGGCCCAATAAAGGCGCAGCGAACCCAAAAGAACCAATAACTCTACGGGCTACAGCTGAAAATTCAAATCAGGCAGGTCGACAGACGAGCTCGAACAGCTGGACAATCGTTAAAGGACGCAAGCCCATCCAAAAACGACCCAGAAGTGACGCAATCGCTATTGCACGCGTGGGTGGTTGCAGCTATGCGGACATGCTTCGTGTAGTCAAGACCGACCCAAATTTAAAGTATCTGAGCGGCGTTCAAGGCATTAGGGGGACCTTTTGCTGTAACTGAGCAGTAAGACGGAGCATAGTGCTGAGGCCCATCACGAAGCTGTAGGCAAGGCCTTGGGTGACCGCGCGGTAGTTAAAACACTTACCGAATTGGCTCAAATTGAGATTCGTGACCTAGATGAGTTAGCGAGCAAAGAGGAGATCTTGGAGTCAATTAGGGCGGAGTTGAAGGATAGCTCACTCCCCATTGAGGCTATCAAGTCGCTTCGACCGGCTTTTGGTGGACAGCAAAGAGCTACAGTTGCTCTTCCAATTGGAAAAGCCAAAACTCTGCTCTAGCTGTCCAAAATCAGAATTGGATGGGTTGTATGCCATATCCGCGCCGTGGATCAGCCTAAACGTTTTTTCAAGTGCCTTGATTATGATAATATGGCAGCAAACTGCGGCAGCGACTGTGACCTAAAGGGCGCCTGTTTCAGGTGTGGAGAGATGGGTCACAGTGCAAAAGCATGCACTAAGCCACTAAAATGTAGCCTCTGCATCCGGAAAGGTGAAAAGCAGACGGACCACTCAGCAGGCAGTTTCAAGTGTCCATCCTACTGCTCGTAAAATGAAATTTTAAGGTTCCTTCAGCTTAACTTAAATCATTGTGTTGCTACCCAAATAATAGCAAAGCGGTGTTGTGCTTATGTGGCAACACAACGAATGTTCTTTCGAATGTTAAGTCATTTAAGCCTATGGCTCTACAGCTGCTACCTGGCCCCCAGCATGCAGCTCGGTGATTTCACAACGGCGCTTGACGAGCTTGCCGAGGATGCTAGGGGTCGGAAGGCCATTATAGCAGGAGATTTTAACTCATGGGCGTTAGAATGGGGTGGCCACATAACAAATGTCAGAGGCCGTATCCTACTGGAGATTTTCGCGACACTAGATGTTGCACTGCTCAATACTGTCCATGAGTTCACCTTCAGTCGGGCTGGATACGGATCTGTAATTGACATTACTTTTGTCACTTCATCCCTCGTTCGGGAAGCAACATGGAGCCACTGCGATATACTATACGGGCAGCGATCATACGGAACTTCTGTTCACAATAGGTGAGCCACCTGCCAGGGCGTCAACCTTGTGGAGGGAATCGTATCGGCTGAATAATTTTGATCCCGCGGCTTTTTCAGAGGCCATTCAGTCTCTGGGCATAATTGGTAATGCTGAGGCCAGAGCATGCCAAATGGTGGCCCAAATAAAGAGTGCCTGCAATAGCAGCATGTTACGCCGCGACAACAAGAGCCTACGTATTGGTGGAATGCAGGCGAGAAGAAGCTATCAACGGACTCGGGGTAGGTCTACGTTTTTCGAAAAACAATTAGCTTACCAGGCAGCTAGAAGACAGTTGAAGAAGGCCATTCGGGCAAGCAAAAGAGAATGCTTTCTAGAGTTGTGCGACTCAGCCGAATATGACCCTTGGGGCAGGGCATATAAGACAGTAGTTAAAAGACTATACGCAGGTAAACAGGTGCAACCGACGGATCGTCTGGAGCTTAAATCGATTGTGGAAACGCTCTTTCCAGAAAGATCTCCATTCATGCCCCGGAGTCCGAGTCTGCAATCAGGTCTCAACGAGCACTCAAATTGTTTTAGTTACAGACGAAGAAATCTTAGTAGCTCTCAGAGGTCTTAGACCAACCAACACAGCTCCAGGGCCGGACGGGATCCCAAATCGTGCGCTAAAGCTAGCCCTCGCCTTGCACCTTAGTACGTTCGCCGAATTATTCAACTAATGCTTACTACAAGAAACGTTCCCTACAAAATGGAAGATCCAGAATCTGGTATTGCTACCCAAGGCTGGCAAACCACCAGAAGAGCCATCTTCATACAGACTGATCTGCCTCTTAGACATCATAGGAGAGGTGTTTGAGAAATTGATATTAGTTGGGATATGATACTTAATGCGCTGTCACAATATAATGTCCCTAAATATCTAAAAGAGATAAAAAAAGAGCTACTTCAGAGGAAGACCACTGGTATACAACACGAGTGAGGGTCCCCAAACTCATACAGTGTCAGCTGGAGGCTCATTGCTAAGAAATAATATTCATAATAGTGAAATCCTTTCAAGTAATTTCACTATTTATAGACTCGATCGTTCAATGTGAAGAGGGGTAATGTGTTAATTGCGGTTAAATCCAGTATCCTCTCGTGCTCTTTGTTTATCACACGTTCTTATATTCCTTCCATTTCTGATTTACAAGTTTATTTATGCTCAATATTTTAATTGTATTAAAGAAGTTTATGAACATGTGAATAATAGAGACTTGCTTCTTGTGTTGGGGGATTTTAATATTCCCAACACTTCTTGGTCAGCAACTTGTAATACAAATTACTTTATTCCGACAATTGATCACTATATTTTTGTTGAATTCTTTAACCTGTCTCTGTTTCAGACTAACTCTATTTCTAATCATCTAAATATACTCCTTTGCCTTCTAAACCAAGTCGTTTATATCGGAAAATGCGATTTTGTTTTGCCCAACGATTTAATTAACTCAACAGACTGGTCCCTTTTATATGAGTCGGTTGATATTAATTTAGCAGTATCGCTTTTTTATACAACCTTACACTCTATTCTGGATGTGTGCGTCCCTCTCTGCCGTATGTCACCCTTTTCAAATAAACCGCCTTGGTTCACAAAGACACTTTCGTATTTAAGAAACATTAAATCTAAATTTTTTAAGAACTTTAAAAAGTCTGGTTCTAGTGTCGACTGGTCTAAGTATTCCATAGCCAAGTCTAATTTTAATATTTTAAATACTCGTTGTTATGAGAATTATCACCTTGCAAACGTCAGTTTGCTCGAGATCCTAAACAATTTTACTCATTTGTAAACTTAAGTCTTCTGGTTTGACGTCTACATTTGTGCTTGGTGCTGAAAAGACTTGTGATCTATTAGCAGATTTTTTTCAATCCATTTATTCTTCTAGTGATCCCTATAACAACTCATATCCATATTCACTTCCTGAATGCTCCTAACGTCACTGCTACCTCTCTGGCTGCAGCCATTAGGGCGTTGAAATCATCTTTCTCTCCTGGTGCTGATAATATTCCAAGTTGTGTGATTAAAGAGTGCAGTGGGTCTCTTCAGTCACAATTACTAAAATTGTTTAATTTATCTTTGGAAACCTCTGTGTTTCCTTCAATTTGAAAAAGATCTTTCATTATTCCCCTATATAAAAAAGTTGGAAGATCTGATATTTCCAATTATAGAGGCATTGCAAAATTAACTGCTATTCCGAAGTTGTTTGAAAAAATTATAACACCGGGCTTGCAACATTTTTGCAAATCGATTATTCAACCGTCTCAGCATGGATATGTCTAAAGCTTTAACGTTTGGGATTTTCCCCTAGACTCGTGTCCTGGATTTAATTTTATTTAAAGGGAAGAACGCAAAGAGTCTTGCTGAGAACAGCTATTTCTAAACTCATCTTTATTTCTTCTGGTGTACCTCAGGGTAGCCATTTTGGTCCATTACTCTTTCCCCTCTTTATATATGACCTTCCTAGCTGTATCTTTTATTCTAAGATATTTATGTATGCCTTCCATACTCCAGTGCAAATGGTCATCTACACCTTCAAGATGATCTTAATGCATAAAGTGTATGACAATGACTTTCAGTCGTAAAACTCCTTATACTGTTATAAAATTAATAGCATTTCCTTAAAACGCATCTTCACAGTCAAGGATCTTGTTTTTTTTTTCGATTTTAAACTTAATTTTAATCTTCATATTTCTACCATCATAAATAAAGCCAAAATTGTGCTTGGCTTTATTAATTGGGCTAAGGAATTTATGGTACAAAGCAATTATTTATTTCGCTTGTGCGTCCCATCTTAGAGTATCGCTCAGTTGTTTGGTCTCCGCAGTATATATAAGGGTGATATTTATTCGTCCTCTTTGTTGATGCGTCCTAATTTTTCGGTTCCGTCCCGAACAACTAGACGTTATCGTTCGCTTCATTTACCTGTGCACTACGCATTATTTTTTGCATAGTGCGTTTTATGTTCAATGTGTTAATTTCAATAAATATTATCACGTATTTTCCTTAGAGCTGTCTCTTAATATCTCAGCTTTTAAATTAATATAAAATTAAATTAATTTAAATGGCCGTATATATCGCGCGCATATCGAGTTTATCACTAAAAAACTATAACTCATTCTGATATTTTTTATCGATAAAAACTTTATCGAAAATCAGTTAAAAAAAATTATATCTCCCACTTCTTTAAAGCTAGAGTTTCAATGTTCTGAATGTACTAGGCGCTCGAAATGTGGTTTTTCCCAAATGTTTGGTCAGAACAATCTGAAAAATGGAAATCGGAGATACAGAAGGAGTATGACAGCCTGAAAAACATTGAGACATGTCGTCTGGTCGATTTTCCTGCAGGCGAATAAGTTATTGGTTGTAAATGGGGTTTTATCACCAAGCGTGATGAGTATGGCAAGAGATGCGGACAGCAATACGGAATTGCACGTTACTTCTTAATCAGATTAGTGATTGCGTTAGCTGTCGTGCACGAAATTCACCTGCATCAGATGGATGTTTCTGCAGCATACCTGAACAGCCAGCAACACGATGACGTGTATATGTGACCAGAGGGGGTTTTATCGACGCTGATTACTCCAAGCGCGTACTTAAGCTGAAGAAATCGTTATCGGTTTCAATTATACAATTTTACAATTATACAAACGAAATCAAAGGGTATTTAAATATTCTGGTTTGTATGTATATGTTGATGATTTTATACTTGCATGTACCAGATAGAGGCCTGCACAAATACGTCTCAAACGCTAAACGAGACACCCGTGTCTTGGTGGTGCTTGGTTTCACACTGTTTCGTTTTGTTCAAATAGTGTAAGCCCAAGCATCGTGGACCAACGAAACAAAACGAGCATTGCTCACATACCGAACAGTTCGGTATGCAGATGCTTGTACAGAAAGGAAGCAACGAACGAACGAAACGATAAAGCATAATTCAAGTATTGTTAT
Organism: Drosophila navojoa; assembly: GCF_054131105.1. Classification (NCBI taxonomy): domain Eukaryota; kingdom Metazoa; phylum Arthropoda; class Insecta; order Diptera; family Drosophilidae; genus Drosophila; species Drosophila navojoa. The sequence goes on from NW_028301754.1 coordinate 11,853, forward strand.
TGTTAAATAAAAAGAATAACAAAATTTTATTTATATAAACGTAATTTTATAATCTAAGCCATTACATATTTTTTAACATATATATATATTTTTTTTTTTCAAATTAAAGTTTAAACCATAACTTCATTAATCATGGCGCTGTTTGCGACAATATTGCTTCTCTTTTTGGAAATTAATAACTGGCTGGCGGGAATGCATAAAATTTTACAGCTTACTTTAAAAAAGTAGTGGATAATGTTCTTTATTCAAATTCCACCCATCTGAGTAAAAAACTTTGAGAGACATGTACGTAAGAAGCAGAGCTAATACATTCAGTTAAATTGTCACTATAAACTGGCATGTCGTCAATATATACTTCTTGTTCCTCTGTCATTATACCCCGAACCCATTGAAAATGGGAAATCAGGGTATAATGGTTTTGATGAAATGTATGTAACAGGCAGAAGGAGGCGTGGCAGACCCCACAAAGTATATTTATTCTTGATCAGGGCGACGAGCTGAGTCGATTTAGCCCTGTCCGTCTGTCTGTCCGTCCGTCCGTCCGTTTGTTTGAACGCGTCGATTTCAGAAGATATAAGAGCTAAGATATAAGACTTCAACTTTTTTTTTTAAATGTCCGTATATATCACGCGCATATCGAGTTTATCACTAAAAAACGATAACTCATTCCGATACTTTTTTATCGATAAAAAAACCTTATCGAAGATCACTTTAAAAATTATATCTCCTACATCTTTCAAGCCAGAGTCTCCAAATTTAAAATGTATATTAAGATGCATATTAAACAATTTCGGTTTTTGTTAAAAGTTACCCCCCACCCCTATATCCACCCCCTCACTCTCATCTTTGTAAAAGTTGTATATCAAATACTAGAGACTTGTGCTTCGGTATACACATACATTTAAACATTATGATTACGTTCTGAAAGTTTCATTACGATCGTACGTCTAGAAATTAAATTATTCAACAAATAAGTTCTCATTATATTGCTAACACTGCAGCGCAACCCAAGCGCAATCGCCTATATATATGCGTGTGTGTGTGCGTGTGTTTGTTTGTATGCGTGTGTGTGTGTGTGCCAATTATTATTGAAATATCAGTTGCTTGTAGGGTTCAGGGGATCTCGTAGTCGACCAGTCTCGACTAGAGCTTTCTTACTTGTTTTCAATATTTTTTGGTCAGAGTCACTTCCTAACCAATAGTTTGCCATTAATTCTTTACACTGTTCAACTATTCGTTCTTTTTCAGCGTTACTCAAACTAACCAATCTGTTTGTGGGGGGAAATAAAAACAAAACAATTTTTTGATAGTCCATAATATAAGGATCCACAACGGTTTGAAGTAGGCTAGTTAGTTAAAGAAGATTTTAATTGGCTAGCTAAACCAGTATCGCTTGAGTCAACTTTAGTTTTTCTTTTTAAAAAATTGATGTATGGTATGACTGAATGTAGTGTCGAATAGTCTTCTGCTTCCAATGTTTTTGAAGTACTTTCAAAATGTTCTAAAATTTTTACAATAGATTTAACATTGTCAATGTTTACATTATCCAACCGAAAAATTTCATTTTTCTCTTTTAAAATTATAGTGCTTTTTCCCAGTTTTGTGATAATGAAAAAAAAAAGTGTAATACACTGTATTCCACCTAGTCTGACAAAAACTTTTGAGATATACATTAGGTTGGGAATTTATCCAAGATTTTTTAAAATATTTTACTATCGTGTTACAATTGAGTAACAGGTCAGATAGTTCTAAAATATCTTTAAATGCTTTCGACACAACATTATTTAATAGGTGATTTATGCAAGGAATGTAACTGCCACTTTTAAATGCGTTAATTATGTTGGAGCCTCGGTCAGTGACTCCTATGGCTTTGTCGTCATCCATTGCCAAATTATTATCATTCAAAATTTTTGTGATTTTATTCTTAATGTTTGCGCCTAAAATAATAAAAATTATTTCAAAAGAGCTATTGGAATATTAATCAAGCTATTCTACCTATCTTTGATTGCCATCAGTGCCATTGACATCAGTGCTAGCAGGCGGGTGAGCATTGCACCGTCTCTAATATAGTGCACTGTGCACGATATATATGATCTCTTTAGGAACTCGTCCGTCCAGATATCAGATGTGATGCTATAACAACAACAGCTTTAATAACATCTGCTTTTATATTTTAAAACTCTAAATTGTAAAGCTGTGACACATTTTTCGACGGGTGGGGAGTAATTTCATCTATATTTAGTCCACTACCATATTTTGCCAGTAATTTCGTTAACCCATCGTCTTTGATGATATTAAAGGGCCGACAATTTTTGACGGTCCATTCAGTAGCAGCTTCTACTATAAGCTTTTTGGTTTCTGGATCAACACGTGTTGCAGGGTCGTCTGTTTCAGTTAACGAGTTCTTTGCTGCTACGCTCGCGAGCAGCGACAGCACGGAGCCGTTCTCCCGGGAAGAGCCGCGAAGTCGGCAAAGGGAGCCGAGGCTCGGTAGGGAATACTACCGCCGCCAAGAGGAGCGGGCGCCACCCCGACGCGTGCAGGGGGGGGAGAACGACGCCACCACTCGTGGAGGAGCCGCCATCCCCTCCCCGCCCACCAGGCAGCCCGGAGTCGACTGCGCAGAAATGCTCGGAGGACGGAGCTTCGTTGAGATGGGCGACTCCGACACCATGGACGACGAGCGAGGAGGAAGAGACCCCGGCAGGGGAGATGAGCGATAGATCCCCGTCACGGGGGCAGGACGGCGGCGGGGAGCATTGTCCCTTCGTCGACAACCCCACCCCGGAGGCCGCGGCGCGGAACGAAGCAGAAGAGGATCATGCGAGCGCGTCGCCACGAACTAGTGGGCAAAGGACGAGGAAGAGTGAAGAAGCAGTCCGGGTCGAAGACGCGAGCCTTGGTGAGAGTGGCATCGCAAGCCCCTTTCCCCGACGCTGAACCAGCATCGACTTCGAGAAGGACCATCTGCCGGACTCCGCCAGGATTACGCTGCGATACACGCCGGGCACGGTCGAGAACCGACGCGCGCGTCCAGCGCAGAGCGCCCAACGGACCACGGCCAAGCGACCGAGCGCAGGCGTCGTAGGAGGCGACAACGAGGACGACCAGTTTCCGACCGTCGGGATGAGTCGTCGGACACCGATTCAAGCGAGGAGAGGCGCTTACGAGGGACATGGCCGAGTTGTTAGACGGCTGGGAGTTGAGTCTTGAGGAGGCGCTCGGCGAGGAGGACGTGGAATCGAGGAGGATGCTGGCTTTGATTCCTATCGGCAGGAGGGTACACCCGGCCGGTACCGAATTGAGTGCGGAAGTGATCCAGCTTCTGAGGCGGGAAGTGGAAACGCGTAGACGACGACACAGGAGGTTACGGGTCGCGGCAGGCGAGAATGCGTACACGGTGACGGTCAACTCGGCGGGGGGCGTCGTCGTCTCTTTGTCGAAGTAAGGGGGTTGTAAGGTGGCCTATTTGCCCACATTACATTGTACCTATCGTTAATAATGAATAAGCGGAATATTTTTGAAATTAAGTAATGTTGGGAATTGAAATTATAATTTTTGTTTGTAGTAAGTAAGAGGTTATATTTTGAATTACGTTTTGCTATATTTTATATTTTTGTTTACGAGCTGAATCATGAAGATATATTTATTTTTTGAGAGTAAGTTAGGTAATAAGTAGAATAAGCATTAGTTTGTAAAATAGCATTAATTAGTTAATAAGTAGTCATATGTGTTGTAGCAGTTAGTTTTAGAATATAAGTTATGCCATCAGCATCACTTCCCAAACTGTCAACTGACACCATAACAGCAGCGGCACTTCGAATAGCAATAGTTGATACAAAAGCCTTGCAATCCTCCTTAATGTAGACAAGACCAGAAGTGTCATAGAAATTGGTGACACTTTTGTAAACATAAATAAGCATCGCAACCCAGATGCATAAGATAAACACTTTTTGTAAACATAAATGAGCTTCGCAGTTCAGCCGCATAAGATAAGCAAACCTTGACCCAGCACACTTAATATTGTAAACTCAAACAATCATAGCCAGAAAATGGTATAAGAATCCTCTTAGAATTGATTAAGAGAACAGTTGTATTATTGATTTTAAATAAAGAACATGTATTGTATAAAGAGAAAGAATACATAGTTGGCGCAGCCGATAAACGGAGTAACATAATTCGAAACGTTTTTTGTGAAATCTTATAAAAGTGAACAAAAATAAAAAACGGAGTAAAATAATAATCGAAACTTCAGCATAGCTACGAAGGTCGGTTGCATTATTGAAAATCGTAGATATTTGCAAATTTCGATTTTTCTTTACCTCTGTATAATATGTCTTTAATCTTTGAGTTCGCTTGCTAATAGCAGGCGGATTATCTTGAAATATTCGATTTCGAACCTCTACATAATTTTGTAAGCGTTCTTCGTAGGGACGAAAACGAATTGCAGACGTATTCGAGTGCAAGTTTTGCAACTCGGGTGTATCTGTATCTGTGCTTTTGGGTGCTAAATTTTCCGTCAACAGCCGGATGCCTTCTGCCGGTTTTCCGACTGTCTCTGTAGGCAGACTTTGCACTGTGGCTTATATACATTGGGCTGTCCACAACCGTAGCAGAAAATGCGACGTTCAGATTGACAATTTTCCCAGATATGGCCTATTTCTTCGTAATTCCAGCAACGAAGTTTCTGATGAGAGGCGCGTTAGCTGCAAGCTCTGCATCTAGTGAATCGCCTTCTACATCATCAGCTATTTCTTCTACTACTGGCTTTGCCTGATTAAAACGACAGCTAGTCTCATACGCTAAATTTTCGCTCATTTGTACTAAGCGGCGTAAATGTCCTACCGAGTGAACTGGCTGATATAATAGCTTCTCGCGTATTTTTAGGGAGTAAGTTATTCTTTAAAATTTCCATTAATTCTTCTTCTGCTACCTTGAGTGAAGATTTATCTATAAGATAGGCTACAGATTCATAAAAAGTTGAAAAGGACTCTCCTGGTTTTTGCTTTCGAGCTCTGATCATCTCCATCTTCATAAAGCTTGACCGATAATCATCGTACTTTTGACGAAGGGATGCACAGAGGTCAGACCAAATAATATGATCAACTTGTTTGTAGTATCTCATACCATGATCGAGCTTTTCCAGTAAATAACACATGCATATTCTTGCACATGCCTGTGTTAAATAACACATGCATATTCTTGCACATGCCTGTGTTATTTACTCTGTTAACGATTTAACGCGATAAATAAATTCATTAACCCCTAATCCATCTGATGAACCATCAAATTGAACTCCCCACTTTTGCATAATGTCAACGATCCTTCGACTATTCAAGGAGCAAGCGCCTATTGATGGGGAATCGCGACTGTTCGAGGATTTGTTTGAGGATTCGCGCCACGGAATGGTCGAGTTGCTCTGGGTCGTCCCCTAGTAGTTCTGGGTCGCGCAGCTTCAGCCTGACTCGGGCTTTGACTCCCATCTAAAGCTTGATGACTGTGCGCCACTAGCATTCAACAAGGCAGCTTCTTGTACATTAGCTGTATTGTTGGCCTCTGCTAATGCTAAAGTTCTGGCAAGATTTCTTGTTGTAACTCGACGAGTTACTGGTGCTGGTGGAGCTGTCTCGTGCCTGCGAGGGGGTGAGCAGTTGCCTACTACTAGCTTCATTTGCTGCTTATCTATTGGTGTCTGGCAAGTATAACAGACGGTATTTTCTGTTAACCACGCTTCCACGCAGTTTTTATGGAAAATATGCTGACACGCTAACAAATAGCAAGGATATGTATCATCCATTTATGTCGCACATAGTGCGCATTTGTTCTCTGTACTACCTACAGAAGATATAAGAGCTAGAGACTTCAACTTTTTTTTAAAATGTCCGTAAATACAGCGCGCATATCGAGTTTATCACTAAAAAACGATAACTCATTCCGATACTTTTTTATCGATAAAAAACCTTATCGAAGATCACTTAAATAATTATATCTCCTACATCTTTCAAGCTAGAGTCTCCAAATTTAAAATGTATATTAAGATGAATTTTATACAATTTCGGTTTTTGTTAAAATTTACCCCCCACCCCTAAATCCACCCCCTCACCTTCATCTTTGTAAAAGTCGTATATCAAATACTAGAGACTTGTGCTTCGGTATACACATACATTTAAACATCATGATTACGTTCTGAAAGTTTCATTGCGATCGTACGTCTAGAAATTAAATTATTCAACAAATAAGTTCTCATAATATTGCCAACACTGCAGCGCAACCCAAGCGCAATAGGTTATAAATTTATATCTCCTACATTTTTAGAGCTATAGTCTCCAAATTTTAAAAATATATTCCAATGCATTTTATACAATTTCGGTTTTTGTTATATTTTGGATACCGGCTCCAAATTCACCAGAATCCCCAGTGAAGGTCAGATTCTAGTATAGCTAATTGTGAATGATTTGACATGTTTTTTTTTAAATGCCAAATATTCAATAGAATATGTAGATCATATGCTGAAAGTTTCATTAAATTCGGTTTAGTCAATCGACTTTAAAAAATAACAAAATGTTTGGCCAATTAACAAACGCACGTGCTGCAGCAACAGCAGTTTCCAATACGTGTGCACACATACATTCAAACATCTTCTAGCACATTCTTAGAATCACATCAGCAGTTAGTTTCGTTTAGTTCTGCTAGATGGCGTTGCATCAGTGAATCTATTTCAGTTTGACATTGCAATAACATAGAGGAGTGGCGTCATGGTAGAGCGCGCGCACTCACACAAGCGAGTATTAATTCTGATAAATACCGAATGTTCACACTATATGAGTAATTTTATGGCAAGATTCTTTTGACTGACGACGCTAACAACATATCGCAAGCGATAGTGAGTATGAACCATACTAATGCTTTGCTATTATTTGGTTCAGGAGATAAGTGCGAGTATTTTACTTGTACCCGAACGCATTTGTTCTAAAATGTATGTACAGCAGTAAGGAGGGTGGCAGACCCCACAAAGTATATATATGATCAGGCGACGAGCTGAGTCGATTAGCCTGTCCGTCTGTTCGCCCGTCGCCGTCCCCGTCGATGTTTGAAGCGTCGATTCAGAAGATATAAGAGCTAGAGACTTCAACTTTTTTTAAAATGTCCGTATATACAGCGCGCATATCGAGTTTATCACTAAAAAACGATAACTCATTCCGATACTTTTTTATCGATAAAAAACCTTATCGAAGATCACTTAAATAATTATATCTCCTACATCTTTCAAGCTAGAGTCTCCAAATTTAAAATGTATATTAAGATGAATTTTATACAATTTCGGTTTTTGTTAAAATTTACCCCCCACCCCTAAATCCACCCCCTCACCTTCATCTTTGTAAAAGTCGTATATCAAATACTAGAGACTTGTGCTTCGGTATACACATAAATTTAAACATCATGATTACGTTCTGAAAGTTTCATTGCGATCGTACGTCTAGAAATTAAATTATTCAACAAATAAGTTCTCATAATATTGCCAACACTGCAGCGCAACCCAAGTGCAATAGGTTATAAATTTATATCTCCTACATTTTTAGAGCTATAGTCTCCAAATTTTAAAAATATATTCCAATGCATTTTATACAATTTCGGTTTTTGTTATATTTTGGATACCGGCTCCAAATTCACCAGAATCCCCAGTGAAGGTCAGATGCTAATATAGCTAATTTTGAATGATTTGACACGTTTTTTTTTTAAATTCCAAATATTCAATAGAATATGTAGATCATATGCTGAAAGTTTCATTAAATTCGGTTTAGTCAATCGACGTTAAAAAATAACAAAATGTTTGGCCAATTAACAAACGCACGTGCTGCAGCAACAGCAGTTTTCCAATACGTGTGCACACATACATTCAAACATCTTCTAGCACATTCTTAGAATCACATCAGCAGTTAGTTTCGTTTAGTTCTGCTAGATGGCGTTGCATCAGTGAATCTATTTCAGTTTTGACATTGCAAATAATAATAGAGGAGTGGCGTCATGGTAGAGGGCGCGGCACTCGATCGCGAGGTCTCTGGTTCAAATCCTGCTGGGCGTATTGTAGTTTTCTTTTAATTGCTTCAAAATTTTTATATATTTGATTAAATTTCTCTTATATTTTTTCAAAAATCGAAATTGAAATTTTAACCACACTATATGTATGTTTTTATTAGATTTGGTAGATGACGCTGTAGCAGTGAATCTATTTCAGTTTTGACATTGAAAACCACAACAGAAGGGTGGCGTCAAGGTAGAAAGCGCGGCGCTTGATCACGAGGTATCGGGTTCAAACCCAGAGCGTGTCGTAATTCTTTTTTTTAATTGTTTCAAAATGTTTTTAGATTTAATTTTTAAATACATCGAAATTAAAATTTGAACCATACTAAATGTGCTTTTCTATTAGTTTGGTTCAGGGTAGTATCTAGTCGAGCGCTCTCGACTAGAGTTTTCTTACTTGTTTTTTTTATACCCTGAACGCATTGAAAATGGGAAATCAGGGTATAATGGTTTTGTTAAAATGTATGTAACAGGCAGAAGGAGGCGTGGCAGACCCCACAAAGTATATATATTCTTGATCAGGGCGACGAGCTGAGTCGATTTAGCCCTGTCCGTCTGTCTGTCCGTCCGTCCGTCCGTCCGTCCGTCCGTCCGTATGTTTGAACGCGTCGATTTCAGAAGATACAAGAGCTAGAGACCTCAACTTTTTTTTTAAATGTCCGTAAATACAGCGCGGATATCGAGTTTATCACTAAAAAACGATAACTCATTCCGATACTTTTTTATCGATAAAAAACCTTATCGAAGATCATTTAAATAATTATATCTCCTACATCTTTCAAGCTAGATTCTCCAAATTTAAAATGTATATTAAGATGAATTTTATACAATTTCGGTTTTTGTTAAAATTTACCCCCCACCCCTAAATCCACCACCTCACCTTCATCTTTGTAAAAGTCGTATATCAAATACTAGAGACTTCGGTATACACATACATTTAAACATCATGATTACGTTCTGAAAGTTTCATTACGATCGTACGTCTAGAAATTAAATTATTCAACAAATAAGTTCTCATAATATTGCCAACACTGCAGCGCAACCCAAGCGCAATAGGTTATAAATTTATATCTCCTACATTTTTAGAGCTATAGTCTCCAAATTTTAAAAATATATTCCAATGCATTTTATACAATTTCGATTTTTGTTATATTTTGGATACCGGCTCCAAATTCAGAATCCCCAGTGAAGGTCAGATTCTAGTATAGCTAATTGTGAATGATTTGACATGTTCTTTTTTAAATGCCAAATATTCAATAGAATATGAAGATCATATGCTGAAAGTTTCATTAAATTCGGTTTAGTCAATCGACTTTAAAAAATAACAAAATGTTTGGCCAATTAACAAACGCACGTGCTGCAGCAACAGCAGTTTTCCAATACGTGTGCACACATACACTCAAACATCTTCTAGCACATTCTTAGAATCACATCAGCAGTTAGTTTCGTTTAGTTCTGCTAGATGGCGTTGCATCAGTGAATCTATTTCAGTTTTGACATTACAAATAATAATAGAGGAGTGGCGTCATGGTAGAGGGCGCGGCGCTTGATCGCGAGGTCTATGGTTCAAATCCTGCTGGGCGTATTGTAGTTTTCTTTTAATTGCTTCAAAATTTTTATATATTTGATTAAATTTCTCTTATATTTTTTCAAAAATCGAAATTGATATTTTAACCATACTATATGTACGTTTTTATTAATTTGGTTGTTCTTGCACATTCTTAAAGTCACATCAGCAGTTAGTTTGACTTAGATTTGGTAGATGGCGCTGTAGCAGTGAATCTATTTCAGTTTTGACATTGAAAATCAGAACAGAAGGTTGGCATCAAGGTAGAAAGCGCGGCGCTTGATCACGAGGACTCGGGTTCAAACCCTGAGCGTGTCGTAATTCTCTTTTGTTTTAATTGTTTCAAAACTTTTATATATTTAATTATGAGTTTTCTATTTCATTTATATCTTTAAATACATCGAAATTGAAATTTGAACCATACTAAATGTGCTTTTCTATTAGTTTGGTTCAGGGTAGTATCTAGTCGAGCGCTCTCGACTAGAGTTTTCTTACTTGTTCATAAATCGAAATTGAAACCATACTATATGTACGTTTTTATTAGTTTGGTTATTCTTGCACATTTTTATAGTCACATCAGCAGTTAGTTTGACTTAGATTTGGTAGATGGCGCTGTAGCAGTGAATCTATTTCAGTTTTGACATTGAAAATCAGAACAGAAGGGTGGCGTCAAGGTAGAAAGCGCGGCGCTTGATCACGAGGTCTCGGGTTCAAACCCGTAATTCGTAATTCTTTTTTTTAATTGTTTCAAAATTTTTATATATTTAATTAAATGAGTTTTCTGTTTCATTTATATTTTTAAATACATCGAAATTGAAATTTGAACCATACTAAATGTGCTTTTCTATTAGTTTGGTTCAGGGTAGTATCTAGTCGAGCGCTCTCGACTAGAGTTTTCTTACTTGTTTCTTTTTAAACCGCACAGATAATAATTTTTAATTTATTTTATTATGTCGTCGATAATCCCTCGCCGTTCTGTGATCTGCTATACATTTTTTGGGGACTATTTTTTCTTCGGTGGCTATTTTTCATATAGCCCTAACCTCTGCACAGCGCATATGTGCATGTGGCCTTCTGCTGGCCGAGAGGTTAGGGTTATTTTATAGGCTGCGAAATACAAAAAAAAACCGACTTAGTCTCTACAAACTAAGTTTTAATTTAATTTAAATACCTGGTAAGGATCTGCTTGCACACTTGTTTTTTTTTCCATGAATAAAAACGCGTGCGGCTGCGCGCACCAAAGTCATTGACTGACCAGCTCAGCTGGTCACGGTGGGCCAGATTCTTTTATGAATGCCAATTTTTTGTAAGCTTTTTTTTTTTTTGTTAGTATATATATGATGATATATATATATATATATATATATATATATATAATATATATATATATTGTGATTAACAAAAATTTGAGTTGGGCAGAACTCTACGCGAAAGGTGTCTTGTGGAAAATGTGGGCCGGAAAAAGATGGAGCTGGCAATGTGACCGCTTTATATACGCCCACATTCCAGTGTTCTTTGTTTCGGCGTTTCGCTCTCAGCGAAGCTTTGGGTAGCAATATGCGATTGAGTGGATTTCTCCCACTGTCTCCGACGAGCGAGCAAAGCGTAAGCTTAGCGTAAGCTTAGCGAAAGCTCGATCGCTAAAGCTCCGCTCTCTCTCTCTCTCTCTCTTGCATTGCAACGCAGGCGACAATGTTGTCGCAAACGATATGCGCTGCAATTTGCAATCTTAGAGATTCGCAACCATTACATGGTCTAAATTTTGGAAATCTTAATCATAAATTATTAATAAACAATTAAGAACGTTTGAGTCGCTACCGACTGCGGAATACTCATTCACAGTCCCTTTGTAAATTTAATTTAATTTGGCTTTAAAAAAATTTAGTACAAAACAATTATGCTTTTTGATTATATTGTATCTTTTGGTAATTTTTATCGAGTAATCGATAATTATTATATTGATCGTGCATTTTTCGAGTACAAATGTATGGTAATTTTCTTTAATAGCTTTCGGTCACACCTATTGCAGATTCTTAAGCGTTTGCATTCTAAGAATTGCGATTGATTTCTGGATTTTCTAGCTGTTATTGTAGTTTTGTCAGATGACGCTCTGTTATTAGCTTATTGTATTTTAGCTACCGGATTGTCAAGCAAAACGATAGCGTGGGTGATAGAGGCGTCGCAAGTTATGTTACAGCAGCGGAGGTTCAAAGCCCCTTCAATGTTGTGTATTTTTTTCTTACATATTTCGTTTTTATAAAATAGATACTTATTTTATTCTTTTTTCTAATTGAAAAATTTTATAAGTTTAAATTTGTTTCTTCTTAAATAGCCCTCATATATGTACGCATTTATGCATGCATATGTATGTACATAAGTCTGCACGCATATGTAGCATCAAGCATTCCAGCGTTTCTTATGCACGTGCACATTTGTATGCGTTGAAGAACGCTAGTGAGACTGATTTGTTTTTGCTTTGTTCTTGAATTTACCATCCGCTACTCTCATAACAAGAATCTTATTTTTGGATTTCATCAGTAGGTGGTGGCGCTGTCAGCAAAGGCGCTGGTTCAATTTGTTTTTATTCTTTTGTATTTTTTTTATATTAAAATTTTATTTTTAAATTTTATAAAAATGTTTCTTTCCGTGTTATCAATGCCTATTAAGCCTATTTGTATATACATGTACATACATAGATAGCTCAAGCATATAAATGTCGCAATTTGATACTACAAATGCCGATTGCCACGCCCCTAGTGGCCGTAGACACCTCATTTTTGGCCAGTTCTTAGAAAGAGCTAACGGTAACGTAAATGCGAAAAAATGTGAAAATTACAGGGTATTTTTCGATATGCCACGCTCCCAAAGAGGTGTGACAATTATTTTTGGGGCATCGATAGAGGAGGTTACCAGTAACTCAACTATCTTAATTTGAATCTTCTAGCTCTTAAACTGTAGGAGATATAAAGTTTTGCGGTTTGCCACCCCCCCTTTGGGCGGACATATATCCCCCATAGCTTGTTGGACTTGGGTGGTCAACTCGCGTATATATACCAAATTTCAAGTCTCTAGCATCAATAGTGCCTAAAATATAGCCAAATTTGAAAAATCACTATATCTTCACGTCCGATTTGCCACGGCCCTAGTAGGCGTAGACATACAATTTTTTCATCAGTCATTATAGAATTATAGCATTAGCTCACGTGCGAAATTTCAACGTTCTAGCTTTAGAACTTTAGGAGATACAGTTTTATCTGATTTGCCACGCCCCCAATGGGCGTAGATATATCCACTATAGCTTTTTGGACTTGGGGGGTCAACGCGGATCTACATACCAAACGTTCTAGCTCTTAAACCGACATGATTTCTGGTATATCGGAAAATGCATTCTCCGATTTGACACGCTCCTAGTGGGCGGATCGGGAAAATTTTAACACTTTATAAATCGGAGATATACACGAGTATGTGTTCCAAATTTCAAGTCCCTAGCTTCAATAGCGGCGATATGAACTGCGTTCATACGGACAGACGGACGGACAGCAAGACGGACATTGCACAAAACCAATACACTAATTCACTTCGTGAATGAGTATAAAAATAAAATATTAAGAAAGCAAAAAATAAAAAAGCGTAAAGCGATAAAATTTGAAGCGACTACAAAAGTAGTATAAAATAACCAAATTTTCCGATTCCCAAGGGACCTTCCAAAGTAGAAGGGAAAAACCAGCCACTAGTCTTAATATAAAATAAAAATTAAAAAAATAAAAATTTTATATCTCACACTGCACTATGCAGATAAAAGAGATATAAATACATTAGAATACGAGATGACTATGTTAATACAGGGCAACAACCAGACAGTAGAACAGTTTTATCAGGTTGTCTACAACCAGCTGACTTTAATACATTAGATTTTTCATTAGACACTTTCATCAGAGGTTTGAGAGGAGACTTGCCACGTATTCTTAGCATAAAGGAACCAGCAGATCTTCCCTCAGCCCTCCATTTATGTTTGAAATTAGAAAATCAGAACTTTAGAACAAACATAGCCTTCAATAAAAGCCATCAAACAGGTCACAAAAACGTAGCTCGAAACGCAACACCACCCATCTTACCACCACGTATGGTTAATTACGCAAAAAATTCCCCTCAGATGATGAGAACGGTACCAATTGGTTTCAGAGCCCAAATGCCAACACAACCTGCACGGCCAAATAACATGAATCAGGGACACCAATACTATAGACAACAACCTTACCAAACCCAAACTCATCAGACAAACGTACCGCCCCGACCATTAGCACCCAAACCACAGCCACGCCCCCGAACCTATGGACGTTGACAAAAGCATTCAAACACGGACGATAAATTACATAAACAGGCCAGATTTTGAACTAGGGAAAAGTCCCCCACCAATAGTAAATACAACAGATAAAAGACAAAGAAACTTTAATATTCACTCAGGAGAGGAATATCCCGACAATGACAACCACAACGCTTACATAACCTGGAAGAATACGGACAGGCCATCGAAAGCTATAAACAACAGACCGAACACGAACAATCACTACAAGAGTACGCACAACAAATAGAACAAGATGACGACGAACAAGAGAGCCCCTTTGAACATGCTAACAGTAATAATTAGAATAACTTGCTCTTCGCTTCCTTACATACAATGTAAGACAAAAAGCGGAGAGATACTTAAAACACTAATAGACACAGGTTCAAACAGAAATTACATACAGCCCAAAGTAGTTTGTAGCCCGATTCCCAATCAAAAGCCTTTCGAAGCCGTAACAGTCGGCGGAAATATAAAAATAACTCACCATAAAATCACTAATCTCTTTGACAGACAAGATATTTAAGTAAAATTTTTCCTATTACCTACGTTAAAAGCATTTAACGCAATTCTGGGCAACGACAGACTAAAAGAACTAGACGCTGTAATCCACAGCAGAAAAAACCAACTAATAATTAAAGATACCATGTTTATACCTCTTAGACAGAAAAATCGAGGCAGTTAACACTGTCATACCA
>NW_028301755.1:0-37588 GCF_054131105.1 Drosophila navojoa
AGCGCAGTGCTTCCGCATCCCCCATTCCGTCCGGGAAACTGCCGACCACCAGCACTTTCAAGCGCAGTCCAGTCGTTACCAGGTCCAGTCCAAAACCCGCAAGTTCAGTCGATATGTCTTTGTCCGATTTCATCGCAGCGTCGAAGCCCGCATCGACGGTCCCGGACACTCTAACGCCACCCATGCGGCTCAGCTCCGGGCCTTCGAGATCCGCCGAGATCGTGTCAAGACATTATGGGATGATGCTGAGCAGCAGTATAAGGTCTGTGCCCGAGCGTTGAGCCAAGGGGCGAGCAGTGGCGAAGATGAAGCCATGGAGGCTAAATTCGACAACTGCTATAGTGTGTATGAGCGGTGTACGACTCACCTGGGGGTGCAAATCGATGCACTTTCCGAATCGAGTACACCGCCCGCTCCTATGTCCGCTCCTTTCGCCTCGTCTGGAGGCTGTCGTTTTCCACCCGTTGATACGGAAGTGTTCCATGGCGACTACTTGCGCTGGCCGACATTCCGTGATCTTTTCACTGCAATTTACATTCAATATCCGCGCCTGACTCCGGTGGAAAAGTTATTCCACCTCAACTCAAAAACAGCAGGTGATGCAAATGCCTTAGTCGCCGAGTGCCCGCTCACGAACGATGGCTTTGCATCGGCCTGGGACGCCTTGTGTGACCGGTACGAGAACAAGCGACTGTTAGTGAACAGCCAGCTTAAGATCCTTCTCAATCTCCCCAAGGACACCAAAGAATCAGGCGCGGCTCTCAGAGAGTTGCATGGCACCATTAATCGGTTGTGTCACTGCCATCGAGCAAGCTCAGATCTCTACGGAGAACTGGGATTGTATCCTTGTGTTCTTGTGCACTTCCAAGTTACCTAAACAAACTCGATCTCTTTGGGAGCATTCGCTCATTAGAATATCAGACATCCCAGCCTGGAGAGACGTAAGTCTCTTCATTAGCGAACATGCTCGCGCGCTTGAAGCTATGGAGGGTGATAAGCCCATCCCAAAGGTCCCAGGTGCAGATCCGAGATCTACGATCACCGCCTCTCATAGAAAAGTTCATACCTTCGAGACACAAGTCCATTTTAAGCCCAAAAAGTGCGATTTGTGTAGTAAAGAGAACCATCCGGTTCGACTGTGTCCTCGTTTTGTCCAAATGTCCCTTGCAGCGCGCGAGACCTACATAAAGCGAAAGCAACTCTGTCATCAGCTGCGTGACTGCACCAGCATCCACAATTGAGCCAAGTGCAAGGGGAGGCATAATACACAGCTTCACATTTTCATACATATATATTTTTGGAGATCTTTAAAAGTATTGAACACCAATAAAAGAACATTTACCCTACTCAAGACGCTACAAAGTATTGGATTGAGGGGCGTGTTTCTAAGAATTACTTTATTTGAAAATGCGCAAATGGATTGAGAGGCGTGTGTTTCTAGGAATTACTTTATTTGCAAATGAGTAAAATTTTTAGTCAGATCAATACTGTGATGCTTAACTCAAATTCAAGCGTCAGGAAAAACATATTTAGTATAAAACTTTACAGATACGGGTTGCGGTGGTTGAAGAAATGACGCCATGATTTCAAGTTGTTAAAATATATTTAAATATCAAATTAGAGCAAAAAACATCAGCTTTTTTATCAGATTTTTTTTCAAAAATTATCGGTATCTTCCCACTAAAAACAGCTTTTTTTTGCTCAACATTGGCAACACTGCACAGCAGGTAGCAATACGCCCAAACGGTCGAGGGAAACTCCCACCGAGCAGAGAAAAACTCCCTCAAAAAATCCGAGGAACAATAAAAGAGCAGAAGAACCAATGGGCTGCAGCCAATAAATCGAATAAGGCAGGTCGACAGACAAATTCGAGCAGCTGGACGGTCGTTAAAAGACGCAAGCCTCTGCAAAATCGACCAAGAAGTGGTGCAATCGCGACATGCTACGCGTAGTCAAGAGCGACCCAAATCAGGGCATTAGGAAGACAGCTAAGGGGCATCTTTTGTTGAGTAGGAAGCCGGAGCATAGCGCTGAGGCCCTGCACGAAACTGTAGGCAAGGCCTTGGGCGACCGAGTAGTTAAAGCACTCACCGAATCGGCTCAGATTGAGATTCGTGATCTAGATGAGCTAGCTAGCAAGGAGGAGATCTTGGAGGCAATCAGGGTTGAATTGAAGGACAGCTCACTTCCCATTGAGGCCATCAAATCGCTTCGGCCAGCTTTTGGTGGACAGCAAAAAGCTTTTACAGTTGGAAAACCCAAAACTCTGCTCGAGCTTTCCAAAATTAGAATAGGATAGTTTGTATGCCGTATCCGGGCCGTGGACCAGTCTAAACGCTGTTTCAAGTGCCTCGATTACGGTTATATGACAGCCAACTGCGGCAGCGACTGTGACTTAAAGGTCGCCTGTTTCAGGTGTGGAGAGATGGGTCGCAGTGCAAAAGCATGCACCAAGCCATCAAAATGTAGTCTTTGCGACCGGAAAGGCGAAAAGCAGACGGACTCAGCAGACAGCTTCAAGTGCCCAACCTACCGTGAAGCTGCACGTAAAATTAAATGTTAAGGTTTCTTCAGCTTAACTTAAATCATTGTGTTGCTGCCCAAAATCTATTAGAATAGACCATAACAGAAAAATGATTATACGTAGCCTTTCTCAGTGGTATGTGGCAACTCAACGAATTTACTTTCGGATGTTAAGTCAGTCAATGCATATGTACGTGGCCGATATGGTAACCTATGGCTCTACAGTTGCTATCTGGCTCCCAGCATGCAGCTCAGTGAATTCACAACGGTGCTTTACGAGCCTGCCGAGGATGCTAGGGGTCGGAAGGCTATTATAGCAGGAGATTTTAACTTATGCCAGAGCCCGTATCCTACTGGAGACCTTCGCGACATTTCACCACATTTCACTGGTGTGCGAAATCTAAGGCAGCACCATTTTCAAGACAATCACTGCCTCGGCTGGATCTCTGTGCAGCACTATTATTAGGAGTGGAACTTACTGCTCTAGTACGAAAGGACCTTAATATGAAGAATAGCTGCAATCCAGCATATTTATGGACAGATTCAAGAATTGTACTATCATGGATAAATTCACAATCATCAAGTTTGGAAACATTTGTCGCAAATAGAGTTGCATAAATCCAAGAATTGACTATAGCAACTCAGTGGCGTCATGTCTCCTCACAAAACAACACTGCAGATATACTGTCACGAGGAACATTACGACACATTGGGACGACAGGGAAACCCAAGGGCTGTAGCAGGTCTTGTCGCAAAACCATGTGATGGTATCTATTCCATCAATTACAATAATTCCTTCCGAAAACTACAACGCATTTTAGCATATATAATGCGGCTGCGACACCCAAACAAAAATGGTAATACACTCACACATGAGTTGGAACGTGCAGGATTGTTATATTACGCAAGATCCAACAAGAAGACTTCCCTGAGGAGTTGATGAACCTTACAAAACATGGCATAGTAGACTGCAAAAGCAACCTCAAATCTATGACACCGTTTCTAGACAAGGATAACATCATACGAGTGGGCAGTAGGATCGAAAAATCAGCTCTATCATTTGATGAAAAACATCCGATATTGTTACCATACAATTACCCAATTGTCAAATCTCTGTTACGAGAACTCCACATTGACAACATGCACTGTGGTCCACAAGCACTACTTGCACAGTCAAGGCGAATTACTGGATACTTAGAGGGAAAACATTAGCACGGAACATTACCCAAAACTGCATCCGATGTACTCGAGCAAAACCAAAGATGTTTCAACAATTGATGGAAAATCTACCGGAGCTACGCGTCAGCCCAGCAAGACCATTTAAAAATGCTGGGGTCGATTACTGTGGTCCATTCTGGATTCATCATAAAGTTCAAGGAAAGCGCTCAGACAAGGCTTACATCGCGATATTCTGCTGCTTTGCGACAAAGGCCATCCATATGGAAACAGTAAGTGATTTAACCACTGACAAATTCATTGCGGCCTTAAAGCGATTTATGGGACGCCGTGGAAATTGCCAAACACTACACTGCGACAATGCTACAAACTTTGTGGGCGCCAACAACAAATTGAAAGAGCTAGAAGACGCAATCTACAGCGACAATGCAAAAGACAGTATATTAGCTGAATGCCACAAAACAAATGTAAAATTCCACTTTATGGCTCCTCGAGCACCACACTTTGGCGGACTCTGGGAAGTTAAGTCAGCAAAACCCTTACTGTTGAAAAATGTATCGACCGCTTCATTAACGTATGATGAACTTAAAACCGTTGTCATTGAGATAGACGCAATACTTAACTCTCACCCAATAAAAGATTAGAGTTAATTCAACATTTGAAGCATACGTTCTGGACTCGATAGTCACAGGAATACCTCCACGAACTTCAGTAACGTACCAAATGGACGAGATCAACGGCAAACGTATCAGAAGGAATGTTGGTACTCATCAAAAAGGACAACGTACCATGCCGACAATGGCCTATGGGAAGAATTCAAAGGATATACACCGGCCTCGACAACCGGTCGATGTGAAGATATGGCACTTACAAACGGTCCATACACACTGCTAACCATCATATTGTTTCTACCACTCATATCGACGCAATCTATCAACATTACATATTTTGAATCTAAGCCTGGTATCTACTACGAACGAATCGGATCAGCTCGACTGGCAGTTGCAGATTGGACCATCATTGCTTATTACGATCTGTAACCATATTGGAATGAAATGAAAACATTCTCTAAAGGGACCAACAGCATAAAGAAATTATGTGCAAGACCTAAAAGAGCGCCACTAGATATAATTGGAAACATAGCTAGCAGTTTATTTGGGGTTTTGGATTCAACATATGCAAAGGAAATATCAGCAGTCTGTCCTTCCAAAAGGGGTCTGGTCCTTCGTTGGGCCAGTGTATAATATGTTTATAAAAAAAAATGTAGACAGCAACTTGCGGTCTCTCTGAAATGAATATGAAGTGCTGGCATCGGTGTTCAATTTTGTACTGATTTATTAAATTTAACATCAACGCAAGCGCAGCTTGCACAGTAGAGAGCGCACCTATGCGCATCTAACGCGAGCAGCGAGAGAGAGATCTTTTGGAGAGCGACACTCCCGTGCTAGCGCGTACAACAACAACTTCTCTGTACAGTGGTTCAGCTTCAATTACTTAACCTATACAATTTCGATAATAATTCAATTTCTTAATATATATATAATATATAATATAATATAGTAATTCAGAGGGCAATTATCCAAATGCCTTAACACAGTCTTTTAAAAAATGAAACCTCCTTTGTGGATTCCACATTCAACGTATTAACCCGTAACGAAGCCACAATTAAAATACGTCTAAATAACATGGAAGACCCATTTAACGCCGTGATTACAGAGAAGGTCCATAATCTGTTTCATTGGTATACATGTTGGACACAACACAATTAGTCCATTGTTACTATCGCCAAGCCAACTGCGAGATCAATTAGAACAAATGAAGGATCATTACTGTACTCCAGTTATATAAAATGATGCAAGCCGAAGGAGCCATTGTAAGAAGGTATGCTGTGCTCAAAATAACATTGCAACTAATATCCACATAGATGCTGGAATTGTACAACTTGAAACCTATTCCAGTGGTCTTCCTCCCGAGAAATCACAAAAATATCAAAGCGTACCACTAATCGCCGTTAATGATCATCGTGATGAATTTCTGAGCATTACACATTAAGAATTCAGACATTGTCATCCCCCCCTTCAAGTAAATGAACACATATGTTATCACAAACAATCATTGTTCAGGATGGAACATTGCTGTGAATTCCTCATATTCAACAACAAAACGTCAGATAATTGCAAAGCTTTAACAACAAACTACTCGCTCAGTTGGGTCAATGTTTTTTAAAAATCAATGGATATTTGCGACACGGACCCCAACGGATCTCTCCGCTGTTTGTCCTGATGGCACCTCAAGCATTGGACTACGAGATTCTGGACTCCTCATCATGAAGTCAGGATGTAACATCCGCAACGCAGATATGATCATAACGGGTCATAGTACATCAACCAGCACCATGTATTCATCTTACATGCGATTTGGCAATTTAACCACAACCACCTCATCAAAATCCATTGCTAAATAAGTCGAGGCAAATAACCTTAAAAATATGCACTTGATAGCGGCACCTGAGATCCAACTTCCACAATGGATCTCACCGATAAATCATTCCGTCATCATGTCGTATGTTGCACTAGCTGCGATCTTGCTTGCACTATATTTCAGCAGAAGGATTAATCAAGCAGGAGCAACAAAACCCAGGACACAAGACGGGATATCGGCCCCAGCAATTGGACAAGATGCCTTAAGGATCGACATATCTTATAGATAAACCATCGTTCAACGGCCGGGAGTATGTCTGAGTTTGTGTTCACCCAACAATCTTCAATCAACAATCTGCAGTACCAGACAACTAGTAAATAACCCATTATTATCGCAAGGTATAAATGTTGGGCTATCCGTCATAAGATAGCCTTTTTTCAGACCATAATAAAACCTTTTACATGTTTATTTAGGTTTATTGAATAAGAAAAAAAGTAAAAAGCCGTTATGTTCATACAATAAACTAGTAAGAAAATAGCACTTGAAAATAGAGCAACGAGTCTCGTCTTTCACTATTTGATACTCATCTCCGTTGTCAAACTGGTTCAAGTACTTGTTGCGACGCCGTAGTCACAGGGTCTGTACTAGATACAATACAACTACAACTACCTAGTCTTGGTTTTTGTACCAAGGGCTAATAGATACTCAACAGAATTAATAGACTGGACATCATCACTTTCAAGATGACCTAAATGCATTTCAACTTTGGTGTGTGGCAAACCAGATGGACTTAAATTGCTCAAAGTGTATGACAATGACCTTCAGTCGTACCGTTCCTCTAATTGTTGATTATAAAATTAGTAATATTTCCATACAGTCAAAGATCTTAATGTTTCCTTTGATTGTAAACTAAATTTTAATCTTCATATTTCTACCATCATTAATGAAGCCAAAAGTGTGCTTGGCTTTATTAAACGTTGGTCTAAGTAATTTATAGATCCTTTTACCACCAATCGCTTATTCACTTCGCTTGTGCGACCCATCTTAGAGTATTGCTGTGTTGTATGGTCTCCGCAGCATAAACTGCATCAGGATCGTATCGAATCGGTCCAAAAACAGTTTCTTCTCTGCCTTAAGAGACCTTCGATAGGACAGTAAATTACGATTACCATCTTATCATAGTAGGCTCCAGCTTATTGATCTTCTATCGCTAACCAATCGCAGAACAATTTTAGGAATTGTTTTTCTGCACAAATTGATTAGTGGTGATATTGATTCGTCCTCTTTGTTGGGTCGTCTAAACTTTTCGGTTCCGTCCCGAACTACTAGACACTACCGTCCGCTTCATTTACCTGTGTGCACTTTGGATTATACTTTGCACAATGCCCAGGTATAAGCATTGGTATACATTTTCGTTGTCAATGTTATGTAGTGATTTCTCAATTCTATGCTATATTCTATTCTGTGCTCTTCCTTTACTCTTTTCTTTTTATACTCGTTCACGAAGTGAATTAGTATATTGGTTTTGTGCAATGTCCGTCTTGTTGTCCGTCCGTCTGTCCGTCTGTCCCGTATGAACGCAGTTCATTTCGCCGCTATTGAAGCTAGAGACTTGAAATTTGGAACACATACGATTTATACGATTTATAAAGTGTTAAAATTTTCCCGATCCGCCCACTAGGGGCGTGGCAAATCGGACCTGAAGATATAGTGATTTTTCAAATTTGGCTATATTTTAAGCACTATTGATGCTAGAGACTTGAAATTTGGTATGTATACGCGAGTTGACCTTCCAAGTCCAACAAGCTATAGTGGATATATGTCCGCCCAAAGGGGGCGTGGCAAACCGCAAAACTTTATATCTCCCACAGTTTATGAGCTAGAAGCTTCAAATTTTGATAGTTGAGTTACTGGTAACCTCCTCTATGCCCCAAAAATAATTGTCACGCCTCTTTGGGGGCGTGGCATATCGAAAAATACCCTGTAATTTTCACATTTTTTGAGCGTAAGCATTCAAATTTTGCATTTACGTTACCGTTAGCTCTCTCTAAGAACTGGGCAAAAATTAGGTGACTACGGCCACTAGGGGCGTGCCAATCGGCATTTGTAGTATCAAATTGCGACATTTATATGCTTGAGCTATCTATGTATGTACATGTATGTACAAATAGGCTTAATAGGCATTGATAACACGGAAGGAAACATTTTTATAAAATTTAAAAATAAAATTTAAATATTTGAAAAATATAAAAGAAGCTAAAATAACAAAATTTGCAATTTACAAAAAAGAGTTTTACGCGGGATTTGAACTCGCACCCAAGCCATGTTTGTCAAAATAACAAAAACAAATTGAACCGGCGTCTTTGCCGACAGCGCCACCACCTACTGTCAACAATTGTAATTAAAATGAAATCAAAAAATAAGATTCTTGTTATGAGAGTAGCGGATGGTAAATTCAAGAACAAAGCAAAAACAAATCAGTCTCATTTCAACGGTAGAGTATGCATTTATGTGTACATACATACACACATACAAATGAGCGCGTGCATAAGAAAGGCTGGAATGCTTGATGATACATATGCGTGCAGACTTATGTGCATACATATACATGCATATATGCGTACATACATATATGAGGGCTATTTAAGAAGAAACAAATTTAAACTTATAAAATTGTTCAATTAGAAAAAAGAATTAAATAAATATCTATTTTATAAAAAACGAAATATGTATGAAAAAACACACATCATTGAAGGGGCTTTGAACCTCCGTCGCTGTAACATAACTTGCGACGCCTCTATCACCCACGCTATCGTTTTGCTTGACAATCTGGTAGCTAAAATACAATAAGCTAATAACAGAGCGTCATCTGACAAAACTACAATAACAGCTAGAAAATCCAGAAATCTTCTTATTTTTTTTATTACCTTTTCTTGCAATTTATTTTAATACCTTCCTTTTTCTTTTTCTATACTAATTCTTGCTTATTATATTTTTTCTTTTTATAGTGTATAATGGTTTTGTTAAAAGTATGTAACAGGCAGAAACGGCGTGGCAGACCCCACAAAGTATATATATTCTTGATCAGGGGGACGAGCTGAGTTGATTTAGCCCTGTCCGTCTGTCTGTCCGTCCGTCCGTCCGTCAGTCCGTATGTATGAACGCGTCGATCTCAAAAGATATAAGAGCTAGAGACTTGAAATTTGTTTCCCTAGGTTATCCTAGGTTATCGATAGCTCCTGATATTTTATTATCGATTAAAAACCTTATCGAAAGTTAGTTTTTTTATTATATCTTCTACAACTTTAGAGCTAGATCTTCCAAATTTTCAATGTAGAATTGTGTATTTTATATAATATCAATTTTTGTTAAAATTTACCCCCCACCATTAAATTCACCTCCTCACCATCACCTTTGAAAAAGGCGTATTTCAAGTACTAGAGACTTCTGCTTTGGAATGTACATACATCTGAACATTATAACACTAACCAGAGAACACATAGACCGGACACGTAGTGTAAAGTGTTTTGCACACTTTTTTTTGACATTACGACCCACACAACTTCGTATTTGCTCGGCTCCTCACTTTTAGGTTCAGGAAACGAAAATATTCGAAAGCACAATCATTCAGCTTCATGCGCTCGACCGAGATGGTCGATGGTTGAACAAAAGATCCCTCTGTGCTCAATGTTTCCCTTGCTCTCTCTCTCTCTCTGTGCTCTTTGCTCTCTCAAATGCGTATATGTGTGTATGCATGTGAGCACAAGCAGCAGCTCTGAGCTGCCAGCTCACGAAAATTGAAATTTCTTCGCAGCAAGAACCCATGCCTTCCCTTCTGTGTGAAGAGTATACCGAACTCTTTAAACCGTTTGCCAAGCTCGTCCAAAATCTGTATATGTGTTTTCGAAATTATTTGTGGAAAGGGTTTGAAAGCGTTGGTGCTCATAGTGAAAATGCTTTCGCGACGAATGTGCACGCACACACTCTCCCTTGCTACATGTATTATGAGAATTTGTATGTCTGTGTGCGTAGCTCTTGCTGCTTGTAGCAATTTTAGGTCCCAGCATTTGCATTTGGTTGATCTTGAGAAGTGCCTCACACTTATATGTACATATGTATGTATGTATGATTGTGTGTACGCAGGGGACGCGATGCCCACAATTGTGGAATATCACTTGTAGAAGCATTTGTATGCCTATGTGCCTTTACATGTGCGTTTGTGTGTGTGCATGTGTGTATGCATGGGACGAGAACATTGGCTGCCTACCTCAACTAAGAATTGTCTGAATGATTTTGGGTTCGAATTGAAGAGGCGCGCTTATACATACATACATACATATGTATGTATTTATGTAAGTAGCTGATTAACTAAAGTGACAAGTGCATATGCCAATTCGGCGTTCATACGGACGGACAGACGGACAGGGCTATATCGACTCAGCTCGTCGTGCTGATGAAGAATATATATACATACTTTTACACAAAACCATTATACCCTGATTTCCCATTTTCAATGGGTTTAGGGTATAAAAAGCTCTAGTCGAGACTGCTTGACTACGAGATCCCCTGAACCCTACAAACAACTGATATTTCAATAATAATTAGCACACACACACGCATACGAAATAATAGAAACTATACTAGTAGTAAAGTATTGAGGACTGTCGTGAGAAACAATAGCAATTTTAGAAAAAAAAACGTATGTTTAAATGTAGGAAGACAATTCATTTAAAGAAAAAGGTAGGATTAACATAAAATGCCATTACTGTGGTACAATAGGGCATATTAAAAAGAATTGTTTCCATTTTCTAAGAAAGAATAAAAATAAAGAAAATAATAATAATGAAAATAATAATAAACAAATACAAATTGCAGATAATTGAAAATAAAAATTCAAATCCTGACACTAAATTTTATTATTGACTCGGGTGCAACTGATCATCTGATTAATGACGAATCATTATTTACTGATTGCGTCGAGTTGGAGAAACCAATGAAGATTGCTGTAGCAAAAGAAGGCGAATTTATATTTTCTACAAAATGTGGAATTGTGCGGCTGCAAAATGAATATAACATAACACTGGAGGATGTGCTTTATTCAAAAGAGGCAACAGAAAACCTAATATCAGTGAAGCGTCAACAACAGGCTGGTATGTCAATCCTATTTGACCAGGATGAAGTGTCAGTTTCAAAGAATAGAATACCGATTGTTAAAAACTTAGGTATGTTCAACAATATACCAGTTGGTAAATTCCAAGCATACATTTTAAATACAAGAAATAATTATCAATTATGGCATGAGAGGCTAGGTCATGTGAGCTAGGGTAAATCATTTTAAATAAAGAATAATGATTTATTTAGTGATAGCAATATATTAGCTAGTTTGAAAATTTCAGATGAGATATGTGAGTCATGCATATTTGGAAAGCAGGCTAGGGTACCATTTAATCAGTCGAAAGATAAAAGACACATTAAGCGACCCTTGTTTGTAATTCATTCATATGTTTGTGGCCCAATTACTCCAACAACAATACATGATAAAAATTATTTCATTCAGTCTCACAATTGTTAATTTTTATATCGACAATGGTAGAGAGTATCTTTCGAATGATTTAAATGTCCCACATACACCTCAGTTGAAATGGCGTTTCTGAGAGAATGATTAGAACCTTGACAGAAAAAGCTCGCACTATGGTAAATGGAGCAAAATTAGAAGAAAGGTTCTGCCGAAGCAGTACTTACTGCGACATATTTAATAAATAGAATTCCTAGCAGAGCACTTGGTACTAACAAAATTATCTCATATGAGATGTGGCACATTAGAAAGCTTAATTTAAAATCTTTAACTCGACTGTATATGTTCACAATAAGAATAAATTCGATGAAAAATTATATAAAGCCATTATTATTGGGTATGATTTATTGTTGCTAGAGATGTAGTTGAGACGAATATGATTTTATCCAGAGCAGTTAAAGATGATCAACTAGAAGACCTGAATGAGAATAAGGAGAGCAAAGAAATTAATGGCCTGAATGAGAGTAAGGAAAGTAATGTTGATAATGACCTGATTGAGAGTAAGGAAAATAAAAATGATGCCCTGAATGAGAATAGGGGTTATGATCGACCTGATTTCCAAAATGAGAGTAAGGAAAGTGATCAACTAAATTTATCGAATGAAAATAAAAAAGAAAACAATTCGATATTCGAAATGAAATTGAGGAAGTCGATATCAAGAATGAGAGTATGGGTTGTGAGAAAGTTGTTCGATCTCAAAATAAAACTGATTCTAGCATAGAAACTAGAAAAAGTGAAAGGCTAAGCGCTAAACCTCGATTATCTTGCAATGAAAATTATAATAGCCTGAATAATTATGTACTAAATTCACATATCATTTTTGATGATATTTCAAGTTCATTTGAGGAAACTGAGAAATGATAGATCTGCCTGGGAGGAGGCAATAAAAAAAGAGTTAGAAGTTAACTAAATTAATACCACATGGACAGTTACGAAAAGGCCAGTAAATAAGAATATAATTGATAGTAGATGGGTATTTTCTATTAAATATAATGAATTAGTATTCGATTCAGAGGTTTATTAGAGACTAAAAATAACATAAGCATATACGCTGCAGCGCAGGCAGCCGAATATGGACTTAAAGCATAACCGAATAAATGTCCGTTATAATTAACAGAACCTAACATGAGAATAATGTTAGCAAAAGAGATAGACATTCAGCGTTGTTTACATACATAATTTTAACACTCCTCCCCAACGCGATGTCCAATTTACAAGAATGTATCATTTTTACCCTAACATTCCTGTAAATTTCTCATGTTTAACTTTACATAAATTCTTCGTTAATACATCTGATATCATTTCATCTGTGGGAATGTACCTTATATATATATTTCATTATTTTTGTACATTTCCCTTACAAAATGGTGTTTTATTTCAATATGCTTGCTACGCGAATGAAATTTTGCATCTTTAGCAAGGCATTGTGCGCTCTGATTATCGCTATAAATCAGCACCTTTGCGATTGGCCCGAGCTCCATTTCGTTGATCAATTTTCTAAGATATACCGCCTCCTTGGCTGCCGTAGAAAGTGCCACGTACTCGGCTTCTGTGCTACTGAGAGCGACTAAATTCTGCTTCTTTGATTCCCAAGAGACTGCTGCTCCAGCAAGGTAGAATGACCAACCCGTAAATGACTTCCGGTCGTCACTGTCGCCAGCCCAGTCTGCATCAACAAAACAGTGGATAGGCACACCCGTTTTGTTATAGTGTAGTCTCAAATGTGAGGTACCTTTTAGATATCTCAATACCCGCTTGGCTGCAACCTCATGCTCCTTGTGCGGATCTGCATTTCTCTGCGCCAGCTTAGCCACAGAGTGTATTATATCTGGCCGTGTAGTCAACGCCAAATACAATAACGAACCAATGAGCGATTGATAGCGTGTTTTATCCACCTGGCCGCAGTCAACATCATCGCACCTCGTCTGGAAGCCAATTTCCAACGGGGTCGCGCTTGGCTTGCACTCTTGCATGCCGTAATCCTTCAGCAGGTCATCAATGTACTGCTTATGGCCTATGGAGAGACTACCAGTCTTTCCATTTCGCTCAATCTCCATTCCCAAAAAGTAGTGCAGCTCACCACCATCGACCACATCGAATTTGTTTGATATGAGCTGCTTAATGTGGGCCACATCTTCTTCTCTGGTACATGCAAGTAAAAGATCGTCAACATATACAACAATAATATTCAAATACCCTTTGTTTTTGTTTGTATAAATGCATGGTTCACTTGCACATGGAACGAAACCAATCTCCAAAAGAGTGCTCTCCAGTTTTTGGTTCCACTCCCGACCGCTCTGTTTCAAGCCGTACAACGATTTCTTCAGCTTCAGTACGCGCTTGGGATAATCAGCGTCGATAAAACCCTCTGGTTGTCGCATATACACGTCATCGTGTAGCTCGCTGTTCAGGTATGCTGCAGAAACATCCATCTGGTGCAAGTGCATCCCGTGCTCGACAGCTAACGCAATCACCAATCTGATTGAGGAGTAACGTGCAACTGGAGAGAACGTTTCCGTGTAGTTAACTCCGTATTGCTGTCCGCATCCTTTCGCGACTAATCTAGCTTTAAAACGCTGAACGTTGCCATGCTCATCACGCTTGGTGGTAAAAACCCATTTACAACCAATAACCTTTTCGCCTGCGGGAAGATCGACCAGACTCCATGTGTTAATGTTTTGCAGGCTATCATACTCCTTCTGCATCGCCGATTTCCAGTCTTCACAATGTTCTGATCGAAGTGCCTCACTAACACATGTGGGGACAACAACATTTCGAGCGTCTAGTACATTCAGAACATTGTACTCTTTTCGTGGACGACCTGAACGCCCAGTGCGAACAATTCGTGGTCTCCCTGGACCTCTTCTTGCTGTCACCTGCTCCTCCTCAGCATCTTCTTCGCTATCACTTTGCCACTGTCTATCAATAGCTGGACTTTGCTGCTGCTCATCAGGGTCGTGACTTTCATCATTTTGCTCGCAATCAAGTTTTTCCCCTGGCTCAAGGATTAGCACATCTGACTCACGTGATGATCCTTGGTCGTGCTCCAATCCTTTCCTGAATTTGTGCTCTAAAAACACAACATCTCGGGATAACGCAACGCTTCTCTTGACAGGGTTGTACAGACGATAAGCTTTGGCGGTTTCAGAGTAACCTACCAGTATATGCTGCTCGCCTTTTGCTGAAAACTTGTTTTTATGGTTTTTATTTAATACAATGGCTTCCATACCAAATACTCTTAGATGAGAAACGCTCGGTTTTTTCCCATACCAATCCTCATATGGAGTTTTGCCAATCAAAGCTGCGGTTTCAGCCTATTGCGTAGATACGCAGCCGTCATTATCGCCTCGCCCCATAAAGATTGACCAACTCCAGCATGCACCATCATACATCGCGCCATCTCCACCAGTGTTCTGTTGGCGCGTTCCGCCACACCATTTTGTTGTGGAGTGTGGGGAACAGTTAGTTGTCTCTTTATACCATGGCTCGATAAGAATTTTTCAAATGTACCGCTCAGGTACTCACGCCCGTTGTCGCTTCTTATAGCCTTTATGCGTTTTCCAGTTTGATTTTCAGCTAATCTTTTAAAGTCCTTAAATCTCAAACACATCACTTTTATTTTTTAGCATGTACACCGACATATAACGCGATTTATCGTCAATAAATGTTGCAAAATAACGCGCTCCACCTTGTGATGTCGTACGCATAGGACCACAAATGTCTGTATGAACTAAAGCTAGTAATTCTTTCGAGCGATTTTCTGACACTTTGGGAAACTTCTTCACGCAAATTTTGCTTTTTGCACACGTTTCGCACACAAAGTTATTTGTATTACACACACTAGCTGTAAGTCCATTAACTATGCCCTTTTTAATCATTTTGTTTAGGCTATCAAAGTTTAAATGACCGAACCGATCATGCCATTTCACCAATTGATTCATATTTGCATTCACATTAGCTGAAACTACATTTTTCATACTACTTTCAAATAAAAACAAATCGTTATGTTTTTCTGCAACTAGCCAAGTGTCATTGTTACCGTCTTTAACAAACACTTTGTTTTTCTCAAAAATTACTTTTAACCCTTTTTCAGTTGCTTTTGACACAGATATAAAATTGCATTGCAATTCTTTCACATATAAAACGTCGGCCAATTCGATCGTTTTCTTTTTCCACTTAATCAACACATTCCCGCAACCTTCAGTTTCTATGTAATTATCGCCTGCTAGTTTTATCTTCTCTTTGTGCTCACGCATATTAATAAACATTGATTTGTCCGCGCACAAATGAGCCGTAGCACCACTGTCCACACACCAGACATTTTTTGTCGATTGGATTTTTCCAAGAAAAGAGAACATCGAAAAAAACGTTTTACTGTTCTTTTCGGTCGTTTTTTCGCTTTCGTTGTATTTATCAACCTTTCTCTCTCTTAATCTGCACTTCGCCGCGAAATGCCCGTTTTGCCCGCACAGCCAACACTTCACGTCTTTCGGGTCTTTCTTTGTCTTGTTCCTTTTAACGTTTGTTGGACGCGACGAAAAAATTGTATTCTCGCCCTTTTCACCTACTTCGCCTATGTTGCGCCTCTCTCCTTCGTCCAACAATTTGATTTTTAGAGCGCTAAATGAAGGCAATGTGTCCCGTGTTTCAATAGCGACCACGAAATTGTCCAACTCTTCATGTAAACTTGGTAATAATATTATTACAAGCATTTCATCAGCCACCTGCACTTGTATTTCATATAATTTTTCTACGACATTAGAAAAATTATCCAAATGTTCACGTACACTGTCATATATAACAATTGCTTGAACAACTGTACTTTACGCGCGGGTCCCGAAGGCATGTGGATCTCGGACAATTTTATCCAAGCTTCTCTCGCGGTTCCACAATGCTTGATACAGTTTATCTGCGATGATTGTACAGACAACAAAATGCTAGCTAGAGCCTTCTCATCTTTGCTATCAAACAACGCTTTCTGTTCCACTGTATCGTTCTCATTTTTCAATAACCGGCCACATGTCACCGACCACAAGTCAGAATGAATTAACAAACTTTTCATCTGCACTGACCACGCACGATAGTTTTCACTATCCAGTTTCTCAATTGTAAACATTGAACTCATTTTGCACAAATTAGTTTAACACACGCTTTAACTAATAAATCGAGTCTCTAATGTGTTTTTTCCAATCACCAGCACAGCTTTCACAGCTTTTCCTATTCGATTCAGAGGTTTATTAGAGACTAAAAATAACATAAGCATATACGCTGCAGCGCAGGCAGCCGAATATGGACTTAAAGGATAACCGAAGAAATGTCCGTTATAATTAACAGAACCTAACATGAGAATAATGTTAGCAAAAGAGATAGACATTCAGCGTTGTTTACATACATAATTTTAACAATTAGGAATCGCAATTACATATAAATCTAGACTAGTTGCAAGAGGATTCACCCAGAAATACAAAATTGATTATGTGAGACCTTTGCCCCTGTTGCTAAAATTGCAAGTTAAAGATGCATTCTAGCACTAGCAGTTCAATATGATTTTAAAGTTCATCAAATGGATGTTAAAACAGCATTTCTTAATGGTATTTTAAGGTGGTGGTATTTAAGGTGTTGGTGTTGGTGGTATTTAAGGTGTTGGTTTCAAGCGTTTGAGCAAGTACTGAAGGAAATCAGCTTTATAAATTCTCAAGTAGATCGTTGTATATATATCCTTGACAAAGGTGATATAAAGGAAAATATTTATGTATTATTATACGTTAACAATGTAGTAATAGCTACAGAAAATATTGAAAGACTGAATGCCTTAAAAAGAATTTTGAGTGAAAGATTCAGAATGACCGATCTAAACGAGACACATTTTATAGGTATTAGAATAGAAATGAATTAAGATAAAATCCTTTTAAGTCAGTCTGCCTATATAAAAAAGAATCTATATATATAAAAGAGACTTGGGTAAAAGTGTTCCTACACTTAGAGCTCGAGATCTGCTGGACCAATTTTCATGGTTTTTTATTTTTTGGATTTGTCTCCGCTACGAGTAGGATAGTAGATCTTAATGAAAAAAATTTCACGAATACTTGACAACCAACACCTTTTCCCTAAAGATTCAAATAGCAATTGATATTCAGTAGACTCGATAACAGTGACAGCTTTCGGTCCTGCTCTCATATTATACAATAGTATAGAAGTAAATAAACAATTGTAGTCACTCAGTCTACGGCACAGCCTCAGGCGAAACTGACTATTCATAAAAAAAGCACATTTGATAAAATTAATACGCGTGCATATAGAGCTAAATATCTCGAAAGTTCAGGTATTTGTTTGTCTCAAACATTAAATTGTGCAAATTATTTATATTTATATTTCCCGTTTGTTTAAGTGGTTTTGTGCGTGGGCATATTCAGTATTACTATTAATAAAAATGCCACGTCCTAGAAGATCTAATCTTTTCCGGCGGACCCATGATGCAATTAGGTAACGGAATATCGCGAGTCAATTATCTGACGAAGAACGAGAAATCGCCCGAGAAAGGCGATAGTACCTAGCAAAGAACGGCAGCCCGTGAAACGGTAATAAGAAATGGTTCAAGGATTTTATTATCTGGCGATTTCCGACAAACAATACCAGTAATTCCAAGATCTACTGCTGCAGACGAAATAAACGCTTGCATCAGTGCATCAAATCTGTGGCGATATGTAACCAAACTTCAACTGTCTGTAAATATGAGAGTTGCATTGTTGAACGATCTATCTGCTGATGATTTCTCGAAGCAATTCTGAATATCGGTAATGGCCGAATTCCTGCTGACGAATTGAGTGGCTTGATTTCATTTCCTCAAAAGTTTTGCAATTTCGTCTCATTAAAAGATGAGCTTATCAACAAAGTATTTCCGAATATCATTGCTTTCCACAAAAATACTAAATGGTTAAGTAAGCGAGCAATTTTGGCGGCTAAAAAAAATATGTGGATGACCATAATTTTATGATTCAAAATAACATCGTTGGTACTCTGTATTCATTCAAATCTATCGACTGTGTAACAAACGATGAAGAAGCCACTAA
Source organism: Drosophila navojoa (assembly GCF_054131105.1). Classification (NCBI taxonomy): domain Eukaryota; kingdom Metazoa; phylum Arthropoda; class Insecta; order Diptera; family Drosophilidae; genus Drosophila; species Drosophila navojoa. The sequence continues at coordinate 18,766 of NW_028301755.1, forward strand.
TTATCCAACTGAATTTTTGAATTCTTTCGATGTGCCTGGTTTACCACCGCACAATTTACAACTGAAGGTTGGCTCGGTAGTTATCATGCTCAAAAATTTAAACCAACCAAAACTGTGCAATGGAACGCGTTTGGTGATAAGAAAAATAATGAGCAATTTGATTCACGCGTTGATACACAACAAATCACAGGGCCAATCTTTGACTATTTGTGGCCTCAATCTAGAAAATGCGTGTTTTTCTCATGGTCTATTGTACGGGGCATGCTCACGTGTTGGCATTATTATTTGTTCTTGCACCTGACCAAAAAACAAAGAATGTCGTTTACCACAAGGTGCTTGAATGAAAATCCGATTAATACATTAATCAGAGTGTATCCCAACCTGAACAACATAGCTTTCAACAATTTTTTACCTAGAAATAATGAATAGGGCAATGCAACGTTTGCCGGGCGAGCTAGTTTTACATAAATTTAACATGGATGATTGTAATCCTGTGAGTACTCCATTACCAAATAAATTGAATTATGAATTATTGCTTAACTCAGATGAGGAATGCACTGCCCCTTGTCGGAATCTAATTGGATGTCTTACGTACGTAATGTTATGTACAAGATCAGATCTAACTACTGCTCTACATATCTTAAGTAGATACACTAACAAAAATAATAGTGAATTATAGAAATGCTTAAAAAGAATTATAAGATATTTAAAGGGAACCATCGACATGAAACTTTTTTATAAAAAGAATAGATTTTTAGAAAATACATTAGTTGGTTATGTAGATTCTGATTGGGGTGGCAATCAGATTGATAGGAAAAGTTCAACTGGCTATTTATTTAAAATGTTTGATTCAAACCTAATTTGTTGGAATACAAAACGACAAAGCTCTGTAGCTGCTTCATCAACTGAAGCTGACTATATGGCCCTATTTGAAGCTGTGAGAGAAGCCTCACTAATATTAGCATTAAATTTGAAAAGCCGATTAAAATTTATTACGAAGTGAATTAGTATATTGGTTTTGTGCAATGTCCGTCTTGCTGTCCGTCCGTCTGTCCGTCTGCCCGTATGAACGCAGTTCATTTCGCCGCTATTGAAGCTAGAGACTTGAAATTTGGAACACATACTCGTGTATAACTCCGATTTATAAAGTGTTAAAATTTTCCCGATCTGTCCACTAGGGGCGTGGCAACTCGGAAAATGCATTTTCCGATATACCAGAAATCATGTTAGTTGAAGAGCTAGAAAGTTGAAATTTGGTATGTAGATCCGCGTTGACCCCCCAAGTCCAAAAAGCTATGGTGAATATATCTACGCCCATTGGGGGCGTGGCAAATCAGATAAAAAGGTATCTCCTAAAGTTCTAAAGCTAGAATTATAATTCTATAATGACTGATGAAAATTTTATGTCTACGCCTACTAGGGGCGTGGCAAATCGGACCTGAAGATATAGTGATTTTTCAAATTTGGCTATATTTTAGGCACTATTGATGCTAGAGACTTGAAATTTTGTAATTTGGTAATTTGGTGAATATGCGAGTTGACCTCCCAAGTCCAACAAGCTATGGTGGATATATGTCCGCCCAAAGGGGGCGTGGATAGCGAGTTACTGTTAACCTCCTCGATGCCCCAAAAATAATTGTCACGCCTCTTTGGGGGCGTGGCATATTGAATAATACCCTGTAATTTTCACATTTGTTGAGCGTAAGCATTCAAATTTCGCATTTACGTTACCGTTAGCTCTCTCTAAGAACTGGCCAAAAATGGGGTGTCTACGGCCACTAGGGGCGTGGCAATCGGCATTTGTAGTATCAAATTGCGACACTTACATGCTTGAGCTATCTCTGTATGAACATGTATGTACAAATAGGGTTAATAGGCATTGATAACACGGAAGGAAACATTTTTGTAAAATTTAAAAATAAAATTTAAATATTTAAAAGATATAAAAGAAGCTAAAATAACAAAATTTGCAATTTACAAAAAAGAGTTTTCCGCGGGATTTGAACTTGCACCCAAGCCATGTCTGTCAAAATAACAAAAACAAATTAAACCGGCGCCTTTGCCGACAGCGCCACCACCTACTGTCAATAATTGTAATTAAAATAAAATCCAAAAAAGAGATTTTTGTTATGACGCATTAAAGAAAAGAAGAGCCAGAGTAGCGGATGATAAATTCAAGAACAAAGCAAAAACAAATCAGTCTCATTTCAATGCTAGAGTATGCATTTATGTGTACATACATACACACATACAAATGAGCGCGTGCATAAGAAAAACTGGAATGCTTGATGCTACATACATATGCGTGCAGACTTAGGTACATACATATACATGCATATATGCGTACATACATATATGAGGGCTATTTAAGAAGAAACAAATTTAAACTAATAAAATTTTTCAATTAGAAAAAAGAATAAAATAAGTATCTATTTTATAAAAAACGAAATATGTATGAAAAAAAAAACACACAACATTGAAGGAAAGGGTCTAAAACCTCCTGTCTGTGTGCGTAGCTCTTGCTGCCTGTAGGAATTTCAGGTCCCAGCATTTGCATTTGGTTGATCTTGAGAAGTGCGCACACTCTTATATATGTACATACATATGTATGTATGATTGTGTGTACGAAGGGGACGCGTTGCCCACAATTGAGGGATATCACTTGTAGAAGCATTTGTATGCCTATGTGCCTTTACATGTGCGTTTGTGTGTGTGCATGTGTGTAAGCATGGGACGTGAAAATTGGCTGCCTACCTCAACTTAGAATTGTCTGAACGATAAGTAAAAATGCTGGGACCTAAAATTCCTACAGGCAGCAAGAGCTACGCACACAGACATACAAATGCTCATAGTACATGTAGCAAGGGAGACTGTGTGCGTGCACATTCGTCGCGAAAGCATTTCCATCATGAGCACCAACGCTTTCATACCTTTTACACAAATAATATCGAAAACACATATACAGATTTTGTACGAGCTTGGCAAACGGTTTAAAGAGCTCGGTATACTCTTCACACAGAAGGGAAGGCATGGGTTCTTGCTGCGAAGAAATTTCAATTTTCGTGAGCTGGCAGCTCAGAGCTGCTGCTTGTGCTCACATGCATACACACATATACACATTTGAGAGAGCAAAGAGCACCGAGAGAGAGAGAGAGCAAAGGAAACATTGAGCACAGAGGGATCTTTTGTTCAACCATCGACCATCTCGGTCGAGCGCATGAAGCAGAATGATTGTGCTTTCGAATATTTTCGTTGCCTGAACCTAAAAGTGAGGAGCCGAGCAAATACGAAGTTGTGTGGGTCGTAATGTCAAAAAAAAAATTTGCAAAACACTTTACACTACGTGTCCGGTCTATGTGTTCTCTGGTTAGTGTTTTGTACTAATTTTTTTTAAAGCCAAATTAAATTTGAAATAAGAATAAATGCCCCTTTGTAAACATAGCATCATGTATACGGACTGTGAATGAGTATTCCGCAGTCGGAAGCGCCCGACTGCAACGTTCTTACTTGTTTTTAATTTCAAATATATTATGTTTATACGATAAGTACATATAAGACAATTATCTATCCTTGCAGCGAACTGGATCATTTAACACTTCCCAGACAACACACCAACCACTTTAACTTCAACATTTCTTGAATTGAATTTTTGTAATATAAATTGTAAGATTTATAATAATGTTGTTTTTGAGGAGGGCGTGTTGGAATACGATAACAATAACATTATTAAACAGTATTAAAGTATCGGTTAAATACCAGATTCAATTCTAATGGTATTAATGTATTTTATCATATGCAAATATCGGGTCACTTTGAATTATGATCTTCCTACTTCCTCTAAACATTCTAAAGTGCGTAGACGTGGTATTGGTGGTGCAAAATAATCCATAAAAAAGAAACAATCATTAAATTAAATAATTAATTAAAGTAATTAATTCCCTTATAAAAACTGAAATAAGCGGATGTCAAAATGTAAATTTACCATATAGCCTAGACTTTGATGTTCTGCATTGGTGGAAAATTAATTAAAATCAGAGACGCGAATATTCTGACACAATAAATAATGTATTAGATGTATTAAGAGCTAAGAACGAGTTCCGTTCCCCGATCGCAACGAGCCGATAATTAAAAGAGAGAAAGTCAACTCTCCACCGTAATCGTCATAAAAGCCATCCCAACTAGTACCAGCAACTAAACAAACACAAATACGAACACATTTCTATCTAATCGCAGACAAAAGCGAATAGATTATATGAAGAATCTTTAAGTAAAGAATATACAATTGTTTATACTATCTTACCTTGTATTCATTGGTTGTGATCATCTTGGTCCATTTATCTAATTTTAGTCTCATAGTTTTACTGAGATAATTCCAAAAGAATTCGGGTCTGCTATCAGACTTTAACAGATTTGTTATAACCACAGAAAATCAAAACAAAAAGATTCTTACCTCATCTATTTCTTTTTTATCATCATCACCCATTTCAGAATTCCTTCAATACGAATATGCAAGCTTTGGATTACTTTATTATATATAATTTTTTATTTATTTATTTTTTTGTGACAACACGATACACATATATATTTTCGGTGAATAACATATGTCTTCATATTTCAAATGTATATAAATGTCAAAGCCTACTTTCCTATAAAAACTTTGTAAGCTTCAAAGTGAATGAATTCCAGCAAAATTATTTTGTATAATACTCAAAAGGGGCCCATCCAGTTGAAAACATGTTCGCCGAACATTTTGTGTTCGTCAAATGTTTTCATGTGGAAGGTAGTGTACGCACGAACATTTTGTTCGCCAACCACGTTCGCGATGAATAGAAATGTTTCTATTTTACGCGAGTTCGTGCGAACATGTTCGACAATGGATTGTCATGTTCGCACGAACATCATTTGAAAAAATGACTTGTCAAATCAACACGTGCAAAATGAACAAAGCATTTTTAGAGGAATTTATAGAATCTCTTAAAAATGAGCCTTGCTTTTGGCAAAATAATGCTATGACGACCATATAACTTCATTAAATTTGTTGAAAGTTGTTTCCTACCAACACAGACGGAAGTTCATACTCTGTCTTTGAAACATTTTCAAGGCATGTTTCCCTCTCGAAAAATTTTATAAAATTATGTTCGACGAACAATGTTTGACGCTGAAGTAATCGCTGCTTAATTTAGGTATGTCAATCTATGATCCATTTTGAATGTGAAAATATATTAAATAAACTTAAGCGTATCTTAAAGTGCTTGCGTTCATTCGTTTATACACATTGTAAGGTGGCCTTTTTGCCCACCTTACATGTTGAATTATAGTTGTTGAGTTCACATGAGATTTGTAGCAAGTAAGTTAATGAATTGAATTGAAGTGAGTTATAGTCGTTAAGTTTATATTATATTTGTAGCGGCTAAGTTGATGAATCGAATTGAATTGAATTGAATTGTATTTGGTTGATCTTTATAGTTGTTGAATTTGTAGTATGCTCGTAGCGATTAAGTTGGATTGGATTGATTTTTGTAGCCATTAAGTTAATATCTTATAGTTGTGGTATATTTTTGGTAGATAGTAAGTTAGATAGTAAGCAGACTAAGCGTTAGTTTGTAAGATAATTAAATAGATATAGGTGCCATAGCTATTAACTTTAGACAGTAAGCAAAATTCAAATTAGTGGGCGGGCCCGCGATCAGCAATGCAACCGTGCGGCTTGAAAGCTCGCGGTTGTGGATTGCATTGCTGGTCGCGTGGTGAAATCTGGAGAGCGGGAGGAGAAGCTTGAAAGCTGCACACAGAGTTTAGTAAGTTTTTGGCTCTCGGCTTGAGCAGGAGTGAGTTTTTAGCTCTCGGTTTTGAGCAGTCGGAAAATAAAAGATAAAAGAAGAGGAAATAAAGAGAGAATTGATAGGCACAGGGTAGAAGGTGTAAGGTAATATATGAAATAAAATAAGAAAAGTATATAGAAACAGTTGCGCATTTATTTGTAGTTAGTATGCTAACGATAATTCACTAACAATTATAACAATACTAACAGGTAGTTAGAACGAGGTCCAACCCCGTTCGCCAGACGGTTAAAACTCTGGCATGCAAAAATCGCGTGGTCTGGAGCGAACGCCGGCGACAACGCTGGGCGTTCTCGATCGCTGCAGCCTTCCCACGTGCGAACGTGTAGGCGTGGTCGGCGAGTTCAGGCTGCGTGGCCGTTTGATACGGAATAACTCCCCCACCCTCTCCTATTTCTCTAACCACGTAAAGTCCCGTATCTACTTACAAATTTCTTGTGAGTTATGGCCCTGGGCAGACTGAGACTCTGACCCCGGCTGGAAAACAAATGTAACCTTACAACATGGATTGTAAAGCAACCTTTAACCAAGGAATAATACACCGAAATCAAACGTAATTGGAAAGCATTCACCTCGGATCAGCATAGTTATCTTCGATTAATCTATCAGCTTTTTTTTTTTTTTAAGCGAGATACATTTGCAGACGAACTTCTAGCCACGTAAGATTTTAATTTTCTGCTGCTCACTTGACGTGTTGACAGTCTTGACAAATTCCATTTACTATCGGTTTTGTAACTCCAAACTAATACGCCACTGCTCCTCCTAGAATGTAGGAGGTGGTGCCGATCCCACTTCTGATATCGGGGCGCTACGTATTTCTTAAAGTTTTCCATTATAGTTGCGACTAATAACGAGTTCCCGGTGTCGCTCAACTCTTTTATATAGTTCATTCTTGTTCAATTCTCTGACCAAGTGTAAATTCTCTTCTTCTTTCAAAAACCTCTAGTTCTGGTCGCATACTCTTGTTCATCGAACGCATAGCGACCCTGTGCGAAGGACATTATTAGCCGTTTCGCTCTCACTCAGCGACACCCGGGACTACGTTCAGTGACAACTATAATTTTTAAATATTTAAAATATATATTAAAGATGTTCATTTATGATTATATTTTTAAATGATGGTTAAAATGTTGTCCAATTGTTCAAATACATTTTCTTCGTCATTAATAGCGTATTTTAAACTATCGCTTATTTTTTCCTAACAATTTTTTGGCAACACATAATTATGGCACCATTTAACATGCCTTTGTAATTGCAAACATAGCTATTTTATGAAATGGGTACTTATTTCCAGCATCTCTGTCACTATATACCTCAACCCAAAATTAAGTGGTGTGGGTAATATATTCCCAACTTACGACACGCAACTTTTCAATTTGAATTAATACATCAATGTTTTTACATTCAAAATATTTCAAAACATTTAAAAATTATTTGCCCTTATAGGGGTTCAAAATATTTTGAGCAGAAAATAAGTTGATTTTCTCCATTACTTCAAAATTATCAGGTAATCTTAAATAAAATAAAAAATTAATATACATATGCATGCAAACCTAAATCAACAATGTTACCTTTCGCGAAGTTGCATGTTAATCTTATTTCCCGATCGCGAGAGTTCAGCTGTAGCTCTTCCATTTTTTTCGCAAATGCAAGCCCCGTCGCAGTGTAGTGGCGCACATCATAAAACTAATAGGTTTTGGCAAAACAGCAGACAATTTAAACTTTAGTGCACAAATTATACTCGATCACTTTTGATGCATCTGTTAACTACTTATTGTTCATAACCATTGAACTATTGTTCACAAATTTGTTCGATTTATCGATATTGCTATGATTTTAAATAAGTTTAGTTCTTTTTAGGAAGCTGTTATTGTGAAATCACAAAATTGCTAAAAGTTGCAACAATTTTTTTGAAAATAGCTATGTTTGTGGCTAATATCAATTTAAAACAAAAATTGCAAACTCAAATTTAAAACAGCTAAATCTAGCAACTTAATTGCTAATATGGCAGCACTGCAAGTCTAGTATTTGAAGTAGGCCTTTTACAAATATGAGGGTGAAATTGTATAAAATGCATCTTAATATACGCTTAAAATTTTTAGACTCTATCTTTAAAGATGTGGGATATATAATTTTATAACTGATCAATAAGGTTTTTTATCAATAAAAATATCGCAATGAGTTATCGCTTTTTAGTTAAACTCGATATGCGTGCTGTATATACGGACATTTAAAAAATAAAAATTGAAGTCTCTAGCACTTAGATCTTCTGAGATCGATGCGTTCATACATACGGACAGACGGACAGGGCCAAATCGACTCAGCTCGTCGCCCTGATAAAAAATATATATACTTTGTGGGGTCTTTTAACAAAACCATTATACCCTGATTTCCCATTTTCAATGGGTTCAGGTGTAGTGTGCATACATATTAAATATCCACTGTACCAAGAGTACTTAAAGAATACACACTGTAACACTTTGTTGCAGTGTTTACGTAAATAGAGTCCCGGTCTATGACCCGTGGTCGAAATAGGAGACGATTGTCGCTCTCCCAGAATTGTGTAAGTGTCAGCATTCTGCTTACACGCGTCGACCACTTGACTGAACCCAAGTGTATGCATAAGCACTCTCGCTCCAGTTTATGAGAGCATAAATATAAGGAATATACATAACCATCTCTCTCTGCTGCCCAAACCTTATGTATCGCAGCAGCGAGACTTAAGCTTATTTAGAACCTAAGTAGAATGTTTAAGTTCAGAATCAACTGAGCGTTGGAAGCGGCAACACAGCTGCCTCCACAACTCTAAATAAATATTGAACCAAACACAAGAAGCATTTTGTATAAATATTACATGGCGACCGTGACAAGTGTCACTCTCTGATCAAGGAGCAGCTATCATCGATGCCCAATGGACAAAAAAATTCAGAGTGAGTATAATGGCAATCAAAATAGGCGGTGTGAAAAATAAAATTAAAAAAAGGGTAGCCAGCCTAAATTGGCAAATATATACACAACAACCTCCACCAGCCTGGTCAACAGCTCAGAAGCTACAAGCAGAGCTTGACCAATTGCGAGAATTCTTGAAAAATACAAAAGCAAAGCCATGTTCCACTCTATCACATATTCGAAAGATAAACAATATTAAAAAAACTCAACCTCCATCAAAGGTACAAATACTAAAGAGAATCAAGGATTGCCCAAAGGACTGCGAGGGAGTCTGGAGTCTGGAGTCCATACTGCATTGGCACATGCAGCCTGTGCGATGACCAGCACCGGCAACGCCTGAGCTCATAGGCCCCGGACAACAGCAGCAGCAACAACGACAACAGCAGCAGCAACAACGACAACAGCAGCAGCAACAACGACAATAGCAGCAGCAACAACGACAACAGCAGCGGCGACGACCACTAACTAGGGACCGGCAGCGTTACCGAGGACGCCCACCAATATTTTTCTTTTAATTAAAAATGCACTGCACATAAAAATTAATCTTAATCCCTAAATTGTTAAAATTGAGCGGAAATATTTCTGCCCGATTAGAAGTATAGCCTGTAAAGCTATACTAACCACTAGGCAGATACATGTAAAAAAAATTATTAATGAACGACAACAGAATTAGTAAATCTTTTAAAAATTTATATAACATAAAACATTTTGAAAGTATAGAAAAAAATTCACAAATATGGGTTTAGTAGACCTAAAATCAGTAGACTACAGCGAATGTAATTAATAAAGTAGAGACAACAGTGCTGATTTAGAATTGATACAAATATTATTAATAATAATTGTTGTCATAACAAGCGCAAATTGTATTTATAAATTATATAAATTTCACAACAAATGTCTGAAGAAAAAATTTATGAGCCAAATGATTTGGACAAAATATAAACGAATTATAAAAAGGCGCAAACACAGTTAAGTTTACAAAAAAAAAAAAAACAATAAATTACGAATATACAAAATTATTAGTCTTTACATTATTTACATTAACTAAAGTATGGCTAAACTGAAGACAATTAAAGGAATAGAAAGAGTAGAGAAACACTTCATATCCACAAAATAATGGAATGGAATGATTTATATGAACAAATAAATAACATAAAAATTGACTTCGATAAATCATATAAGTCACTTACATAAATCAGGCCGATTCAAAACAAGTAAGAAAGCTCTAGTCGAGACTGCTCGACTACGAGATCCCCTGAACCCTACAAGCAACTGATATTCCAATAATAATTAGCACACACACACGCACTCATACAAACAAATACACGCACACACACAGGCATGCAAACAAACACACGCACGCACGTACACATACAAACAAACACACGCGCACACACACACACGCATATACAGGCGTTTGCGCTTTGGTTGCGCTGCAGTGTTGGCAATATAATGAGGACTTATTTGTTGAATAATTTAATTTCTAGACGTACGATCGTAATGAAACTTTCAGAACGCAATCATGATCTTTTACAAAGATGAGGGTGAGGGGGTGGATTTAGGGGTGGGGGGGTAAATTTTAACAAAAACCGAAATTGTATAAAATGAATCTTAATATACATTTTAAATTTGGAGACTCTAGCTTGAAATATGTAGGAGATATAATTTTTAAGTGATCTTCGATAAGGTTTTTTATCGATAAAAAAGTATCGGAATGAGTTATCGTTTTTTAGTGATAAACTCGTGATATATACGGACATTTTAAGAAAAAGTTGAAGTCTCTAGCTCTTATATCTTCTGAAATCGACGCGTTCAAACATACGGACGGACGAACGGACGGACGGACGGACGGACGGACGGACGGACGGACAGACAGACGGACAGGGCTAAATCGACTCAGCTCGTCGCCCTAATCAAGAATATATATACTTCGTGGAGTCTGCCACGCCTCCTTCTGCCTGTTACTTACATTTCAACAAAACCATTATACCTTGATTTCCCATTTTCAGTTGTAACGAACCTTCGGTTTATCCCGAGTCTAAGCTGGGCTAGTTTCAGCTGACTGTGGATTCGTGCCAACAATTTATTTGTTGAAGCCCCTGCGATATTAATTAGTCACTTGTCAATTTAGGTTTTATAGCGTAAATATATTCTCTTGAATAAGTTTAAAATGTACTTGTCACTTGAAGTTATGCTGGCTCGCTGGTTGGCTTTAGCGAAGCACACCTACCGAGCGCTGGTTCAACGCACTCCGGCTGGGAGAGTATTGTGCTAAAACACGCTAGTTTACCGGGACGATTCGGGAAACGCCAGGACTTCGGTCTGAACAAAACTCTGCCGGCTCGCTCAGATATGCAGGCCTCTCCTACTATCCCACTCGCTCACAGCACAACACTAGCTTCGTTTTACTCACAAACACTTCTCTTGCGCACGGCTACGTGAACTTACTCAGATGTGTAGGTCTCGCTTAAGCCGCTGATATGCACCGATGTCCTGATCGGTGCCGCTGATGCTGCTGATTGCCTCTTTCGTTGTCGCAAGGATTCCACTGGATGTCCTTGCTGTTCCCACAATGTCCTTGCTGTTCCCACGATGTCCTTGTTGTCCTGATTTACCACTCGCGTTGACTTTTACTAATCACTTTTCACTCGCTTAATCGTCACTCAATCACCACTTAATCCTCTCAATCATCTGAATCCTCTGAAGCATCTGAAGCCCCGTATGGAGCCGCCGGGGCCTTTTATAGCCCAGCCACAGGCCCTGCTGCGGGTGATAACGGGGCCCGTTCGGCTCTGGAGCGGGGCCTTTCAGCCGCTCGTGCCCATAGAAACGGTAAGGTTGGCGTGATCCGGGGTGACGCCCCCTTTCCCACCAAACTGCGTGGCAGCCTCCCATTGGCCGAAGTACCGTTGGTGCCCTGCGAGTGAAAGTGATCACTACTTTCATCCCCGGCACGAACGGCACCTCGGCTCCACAGCAACGGTAAAGTGGCGTGATCCGGGTGACGCCACTCGCCCGCCAAATTGCGTGGCCGCCTCTCATTGGCCGAAGTACCGTTGGTGCCCTGCGAGTGAAACTGATCACTACTATCACCCGGCATGAACGGCACCTCGGCTAACGACGCGAACCCATTGCTGAATCTGTAGGAGGGAAAGAGACCGCCTCTAACAAGACTTTGACCCCCTTTCCAGTGCGAGGGGTCGCTCCTACAGTATTCGCGTCGCTGTGTAGAGCAACATATATATGCACGTATATGCATATAAACGCACAGCAAATACGGACGTTCATATACATTAATACGTGCATACCTATATTGCTCCTCACACTCCCCTCCTCCTACGGGAAAACACGAGACCATCATGTTTGAATTTGGCGCCCGTCTCCGATGCTTTCAGGCCGGGCATCTTTTCCCCATTATGCCCCCCTTGACCTGATGGCCTGCCGCTGCCAATGCCCACCGCGGGCGCTGCTGCAAAACTCGCCTGTCGGTTTTGCAGCCCCGGTGGCATTGGCGCATGTGCGCGCGGCCATGGAGATGCTTTTCTGCTGGTTGCCGCTGTTCCTTGGACCCTTGGGATGCTCCGGTGGGGCACTGCAGTCATTCCATGCACTGCTGCTAGGAGATCGGGCCACAGACGTCGTTCGCAATTGGACACCGGTGTCGCGTCTTTGGTGTCGGTACGCTTGTTGGTAAATCGATGGCCAGTGCGCGAGGATCGGTTGCCAAGCTTTGTCGACACCCAAAGTTCGGAGCCGGTGGAGCCAGTTGCGTGGCAGGCGTCTGCCGCCATACTCTCCCAGCAAGCAAGCCACATGCCCGACTGCATGCCCCGCGTCCATGATTTGCCGCCGCTGCCTCTGCCCACGCCGGGCGCTCCTACCAAACTCACCTGTTGAGTTGTAGTCCCCGGTGGCTTTGGCACTCGTGCGGCGGCCACCTGCCTTCCGCCATCCCTCGCCGTCCTCTCCGTTGCTGAAGGCGTCCACAACAGCAGCTGCTCTCCCTAATTCGTGCTGTGTCTTCTTTGCGGCGCTGCAGACCAAATTGTGGATTGTTGTTGGGAGTTGGGCCACATCGCTGTCGTTCGCAACTACCCCCGGTGTCGAACTTTGACGCCGGCTGGCATTTTGCGGCCACTCCTCATTCGCGCACAGCTCGCAGCAAAATCGCTGGCCAGTGCGCGAGGATTCGGCCAGCAAAACGCGCCTACGCCCAAGCACGGACAGCCGGATGAATTCGCCGCGTGGCAGGCATCGATGGTGGCCAGAACTCCCAACGGGCAACCCAACTTATGGCTGCGTGCTCCTCGTCTCCACTCGGACACTTGATGGTATGTGGACGGCGCGCTCGAGCGCCGTCGGTCCAGTCTGGTAACTCATCCACAAGAAGACCCCCGGCCCGATTCCCACATGCCCATTTTATACCCTATTCTGCCGCGCGCCGCTGCTTAGGCGACAGCACATAACGGGTCCTGTGTCCTATGCTCAGCCCACTCTAGCCTTCGCTGCCTTATGGCTGAATTCCAGGCAGGCTACGGTACTGCCCAGATACCGTTTTTCCCACACTCCCATCGGCACACGCATACATAGCCCTTCTAGCCGAACACCCAATGCAAGCTCTTCTGCCGCGTTGCATTGTTGTTGGCATCTCTTCGCTAGCGATCGTTTTACATGCCGCCGTGTGTTTTGTTGTTGGCGGTTTTAGTTGTCGCTGTGCATTTTGTTGTTGGCGGTTTTCGTTGTCGCTGTGCGTTTTGTTGTTGGCGGTTTTAGTCGTCGCTGTGCGTTTTGTTGTTTGCGATTTCGTGCGCTAGCGATCGCTGAGCTTGCTCTCGCTTCGCTGTAGGTGTGGGTGTGCAGCAATTTTCGCCTGGAATGTGTGCGGTTTGTTTTTGTTTCCCGCTCTCGCTTAGAAATACACATAATTTCGGCTGCGCGCGCGCTGTTGCTAAGGGCGCCTACACTGCAGGTGGGTACTTGCTTGCACTTGCACTGCTTTGTTGTTGTATCTGTGCATAGTGCATTGCACATGCACTGGCAGCTAAGTTTTTCGGGTGCAGTACTGTACACTGCTTGCTGTCGTGCGCGCGCAGTTCAAACAAATTGTTGTTGTTGTTGGTTATAATGCCGCGCCGCTACCACATTCCGCTTGCCCTTCCTGTAGCGCTGCTTTATGGGCCTATTGTCCCTGCTCCGTGATCCTGGTGGTGCCTTTCACATGCTGGAACTTCTCCAGCTCATGCCTCAGAAAAGCATCCACCTCTGGGTCTTTGTGCACAGGCGTTGGCTGCTCCATGTTCGCCTCCACTGGCGTCTCTGGACTCGCCTCCACGCTGGCCACAGACAGCTTCTCTCTGACTGTCCGCTCGACTGTGGAATTCTTGGCTTGATCCTCAGCGTCAAGCCACAGCACTCCAGTGTGGTGCCCATGCTGGCCAAGAAATCCCAGTCCAGCACCAGATCGTCGATCACTCCTGGCAGAATCAGCAACGGTATTGGCTTTGCTGATTCCCCAGACTGATCGTCGTCTCCAGCTGCGAGTCCACATGACTGCAACTGCCGTCCGCTAAGCGTATGCGCCGCCGTGTTGCACGCACCACGCCCACTCCTCTAAGCCTGTCAGCAGCTTTTCGCTTATAAAGCTGCTTGTGGCTCCAGTGTCGATTGTGGCTTTTTGTTGGGTGGCTCCAATGGCCACAATCGCTGTCATCTGGCTGCCTTCATCCTGAAGACGGCCCACTAGCGCCTGGGGGCTCTGGCCGCTGCCCCTGGATGGCGGGTGCCGCTGCTCGTTTCCCGACTGGCAACAGGCAAACGTTCTCACCCCGATGCGCCCGCACTGCCAGCAGAAATCCAGTGCCTTGTTGCGGCACGTAAAAGCGCGGTGCCCCTCCTGGCCACACTCTCGGCATGCCCTGGCTGGATTCGGGATGTGAGTCCTTGCTCCGGTTGCGCCTGTCCTTGGCGCAGGTGAAGGCTTCGCCTCATCCTCCATGCGGCGATACTCCACATCGCCTCCAGCGTCGTCCATGGCCATAATCGAGTCCGGCCCGGCCGTGGCTGCTGCCGCAACCTCTCGCGGTCTCTTTCCAGCTCCTCGAACTCGTCTGCGAGGTGCATCAATTCCACCAGATTATGGAACTGATACGGGCGGGCGTAGGCACGCAGATCGGGCAGGCTGTTGTAAATGAGCTTCATCTCGCGGTCTGCTCCATAGCGCAGAGGCCACATGAGAGTCTGCATCTCAACCATGTAGACCTTGAAGCTCTCATCTACCATTTGCCTCCGGCGTTTGACGGTCGTCCTCCAGCTTCTCCAGATAGCCTCTGGGCAAGAAGAACTCCTGGAAGCTGCGCACAAACGTCGCCCACGCCGTCCAGTGCCTGTTGTTGGCCACGTACCACTTCAAGGCCATGCCTTTCAGCAGCTCTGGCATCGCCTCGGGATCATATCCAGATCCAGGCCATATGTGTCCGCCGACCACTCCACCTGCTCGAAGAACTCCAAAGGCTTTGTGGTGCCATCAAAGCGGAAGCTCCACTCTCGCACTTGTTTGGCCACCTTTGGATATTCTTGGGCTGTGCTGCCGAGTCCTCGGCAGCGTGTCCTGCAGCCGTGCCGCTGCACTCGTAGAAGGCACACAGAGCCGCGCCACATGCGCCAGCTCTGTCTCTAAGTCGTCGTCAACTACTCGGTCGTTGCCTCATCTCTCAGCGAGGCACGGCGTCCATGCAGTCGCCTCAGCTCGGCGATCCTCAGTGAGTAAGGAATACTACCTTCATTCCTCTCAACCCACTCGCCAAACTGCCTCCGCATAGCGTCCAGAGTGCCTGACAAGCTCACTCCGAACTCGTCACCATAACTCATCCTTTTACAAGTTATATACCCACGCTCGCACCATAGTCACAAATTTCTAATTAAACTCTTATCGCAGGGCCCCACGTTGGGCGCCAGTTGTAACGAACCTTCGGTTTATCCCGAGTCTAAGCTGGGCTAGTTTCAGCTGACTGTGGATTCGTGCCAACAAATTTATTTGTTGAAGCCCCTGCGATATTAATTAGTCACTTGTGAATTTAGGTTTTATAGCGTAAATATATTCTCTTGAATAAGGTTTAAAATGTACTTGTCACTTGAAGTTATGCTGGCTCGCTGGTTGGCTTTAGCGAAGCACACCTACCGAGCGCTGGTTCAACGCACTCCGGCTGGGAGAGTATTGTGCTAAAAACACGCTAGTTTACCGGACGATTCGGGAAACGCCAGGTCTGAACAAAACTCTGGCGGTTCGCTCAGATATGCAGGCCTCTCCTACTATCCCACTCGCTCACAGCACAACACTAGCTTCGTTTTCACTCACAAACACTTCTCTTGCGCACGGCTACGTGAACTTACTCAGATGTGCAGGCCTCGCTTAAGCCGCTGATATGCACCGATGTCCTGATCGGTGCCGCTGATGCTGCTGATTGCCTCTTTCGTTGTCGCAAGGATTCCCACTGGATGTCCTTGCTATTCCCAACGATGTCCTTGCTGTTCCCACGATGTTCTTGCTGTCCTTTGAAGTCCTGGAGTCCTGATTTACCACTCGCGTTGACTTTTACTAATCACTTTTCACTCGCTTAATCGTCACTCAATCACCACTTAATCCTCTCAATCATCTGAATCCTCTGAAGCATCTGAAGCCCCGTATGGAGCCGCCGGTGGCCTTTTATAGCCCCAGCCACAGGCCCTGCTCGGGTGATAACGGGCCCGTTCGGCTCTGGAGCGGGGCCTTTCAGCCGCTCGTGGTGCCCATAGAAACGGTAAAGTGGCGTGATCCGGGTGACGCCACTTTCCCCGCCAAATTGCGTTGGCCGCCTCCCATTGGCCGAAGTACCGTTTGTGCCCTGCGAGTGAAAGTGATCACTACTATCACCCGGCACGAACGGCACCGTCGGCTCCACAGCAACGGTAAAAGAGGCGTGATCCGGGTGACCGGCCACTCGCCAGCCAAAATTGTGTGGCCGCCTCCCATTGGCCGAAGTACCGTTGGTGCCCTGCGAGTGAAAGTGATCACTACTATCACCCGGCACGAACGGCACCTCGGCTAACGGTCCCCGATGATCGTCGATCGTGCGACGCGAACCCATTGCTGAATCTGTAGGAGCGAAAGAGACGCCTCTAACAGGACTTTGACCCCCTTTCCAGTGCGAGGGTCGCTCCTACAGTATTCGCGTCGCTGTGTGGAGCAACAAATATATGCACGTATATGCATATAAGCGCACAGCAAATACGTACGTTCATATACATTAATACGTGCATACCTATATTGCTCCTCACAATGGGTTCAGGGTATAAACATACTATTAAACAAGAAAGAAAAGCTCTAGTCGAAACTGCTCGACTACGAGATCCCCTGAACCCTACAAGCAACTGATATTCAATAATAATTAGAAAAAACACACGCACACACACACACACATACATACAAACAAAACACACACACTCACATATACAGGGGACTGCGCTTGGGTTGCGCTGCAGTGTTGGCAACATAATGAAAACTTATTTGTTGAATAATTTAATTTCTAGACGTACGATCGTAATGAAAACTTTCAGAACGTAATCATGATGTTAAAATGTATGTGTATATCGAAGCACAAGTCTCTAGTATTTGATATACGACTTTTACAAAGATGAGGGTGAGGGGGTGGATTTAGGGGTGGGGAGTAAATTTTAAACAAAAACCGAAATTGTATAAAATACATCTTTATATACATTTTAAATTTGGAGACTCTAGCTTGAAAGATGTAGGGATATAATTTTTTAAGTGATCTTCGATAGGGTTTTTATCGATAAAAAAGTATCGGAATGAGTTATCGTTTTTAGTGATAAACTCGATATGCGCGCGATATATACGGACATTTAAAAAAAAGTTGAAGTCTCTAGCTCTTATATCTTCTGAGATCGACGCGTTCATACATACGGACGGACGGACGGACGGACGGACGGACCAGACAGAAGGACAGGGCTAAATCGACTCAGCTCGTCGCTCTGATCAGAATATATATACCTTGTTGGGTCTGCCACGCCTCCTTCTGCCTGTTCATACTTTTAACAAAACCATTATACTCTGATTTCCCATTTTCAATGGGTTCAGGGTATAAAAACATGTAGAAATATTAGTAAATTGTTTTAATGAAGCACGTATACTAATACATGGTCCCAGCATCAAAATTTTTGATCAGTCTACGATCTAATTTAATATCCATTAAACTAAAGTACAATTTGATATATTGGTACCAACTATACTTAACACTTCTTTATCGATTGAAACTGGTGATGACCCACATCAACAGAACAAACTAACACTGACCAAATAGAGTTAGAAGACACAAACCTTAAAATAGAAGAACAGCATTTAAATAATCTTACTGTTCCAGCTGTTTTGATGCCACATCTGATAATTCTACAGATTCTGATACGCTTCAAGTATAATAGAGAATAAACCATACAATACCACAATGGCACAAACAAATATCGATTTCATTAATACAGCAGCTAAGCTTATACCAGTTTTTGACGGTAAAACTGAAATTTGAAAAGTTTTGTAGATGCGAACACGAAGATTTAGCAATTTCAATAATAAATCAAGGCTATAAGGTGTCGCTAGAAATTTAGTAAGAAATGAAACAAACAATACTTGAAATCATTTCTATATTAAAAATCGATGTCAAAGGCGAAACTGTACAGGTATTGTCAGAAAAAACTGATGAACATACAGCATGCAACAAAACTACTAACCAGCACACATAAGAGGTTGAGCAGATGACAAAAATGTTAGAGGGTGGCATATATAAAAGACGGCTTATCTCTAGAGTTAGCCAGAAGTTATTCTACTCAGCATGCGGTCAAAGCAATGACTACAAATTGCACAATAGAAAGGTAAAACTTATCATGCAGGCTGGTACCTTCAACAATATGAATGAGGCCGTCTCTAAATATTAAATTGTTACACAGAGGCAACCGGGCCAGCAAAACACTGTTTGTATTACAATAAT